>NC_135411.1:69236266-69536266 GCF_051991245.1 Festucalex cinctus
ACAATCCCTCCTCGTTACCGTAAAAACGCCGATTATGTTTTAAGAAAACTGTCTACCGACGAAAGAGGTTGGACTCCTCGCAGCGAATTCATCTTCAGAGGTAAGCCCGTCAGAGGATCCCACATGACTGATTTACTCAAACATCTCATCGGCAAGAATGTTTCATCGCAAGGTCCTAGAGGTTGGAGCGAGTTTCTACACACCCTCTCAGAACTCAATATACCCGAAACAACGGTTTCTAACCCACATGCACACGAGGAGTTGAGACGTCTAAAAAACGGCTCATATACATCTAATCCCATTGTTAAGGAATCTTCGAACGGGAAAAAGAAAAGAAAACGGACTGCTTCGACTATAAAGTGGGAGGGGTTTTAAATATGACACTTATTTTATGTAAGGAAAAACACATCACTCTGTATTGCCTTTTAAATTGCTTTTATTGAATAAATGATTTGAAAAACATAATCCGTTACAGACAATGACATTTTTTAAATTTGTTGAAAGAACATGATTTTTGTCCTCCGCATGGTTTGCAGGTAAAAAACCGGTGTCGCCGAACAAAAGCAGATACCATAGCATCATTCTTGATTACATCGTCGGTGTAGCAGTCCATCACATCCTGGTAAGACTCTCCACACCCTCTGTGGCTCAGGTAGTACACACAATGAGGGCCGCAGGCCGCTGACAGTTCGTGTTGTAACTGGCGATTATGGTAAATTATACGGTTAGAATACTTTTCCAGAAAAGACTTTATACTTTGTGGGTAATATTTAAAATCAGGGGGAAAGCCGAAGGGGTCGAAAAAAATGCAGAGTCGTCCTTTTCCAAGGTGAGAGCCAACCAATGTTCTCCGGGTTTAGAGCGGGGGTGTGTATTAACTATATAGTATATGGGGGGCGAGGGTTTCAAGGAGGATAACTCGTCCGAAGCGTAAACGCCTCCATATAAATGTCCTTGTAAACGTGTCATCAAACTCTCCAATTCCCTTCCGTTCATCTCCTCAGTAATAGTCCATTAACACTTCCCTCTTCGAGTTAATTTCTAAAATAGAGTCGTAACAAGCGTACACAATAAGTGTGGCGGTATGGGGAAGCGGGGTCCTGAATCTCATCTCCAATCTGAGTGTACCGCTGGACACAGGGGATAAAGCCTCTGTGTCCTGGCTAGGATTTAGATTAAAGGCAAACAGAGCATAGCCTTGTTGAAAGTCTTCGTGGTCTATACTTAGAGGTAAATCTTTTAAAAACCTCCCCGTCGAGGAAAACAAGTTATGAAACTCGCGCACTGCGTTTCCTGCGTTAAATTGGGGTTGAAACGCCTTAGATGGGATCTGCCGCCCTTCTTGAGTTAGGGCTAGGTATTCAATATTGTGGTGGGCAAAGTTAAAAGGATTTAAATTCTTCCGCCCCACAAAAGCGCTGTGATTGACGAGTGCTAAAACCACATACTTTGGCGTATGTCCCAAAAAGAGATTGTCTTGATGGCAGATCCTCGATAACTGGGGTATAGAGTAAGTCTTTACGTTGATCCTCGATAGGGGGTACAGCGCGTTGTCTTTGTGGAGAGCCGCTGCGTGACCCAAAGAAACGGACGGTGCGACCGCTACTTTTTTTACAAAAAGGGTGGCTCCTATTATCTTCAGAGAGCAATCAGCGTCGGGGGGACTCATTAAACAAAAATCATCGCTGGCTCTTGTTAGCTTTAGCCTTAGATCCACGTTATTTAAGAGGTATCTCTCACAAAAGAAAATATCCGAGTGAATGGGGCCTAGGAGTTGAAATTCCCTGGACCCCTCAATCAATTGGGCTCTGTGAACCAGCCCTTCATTAACATCGTTGCCCGTGAGCGATGTTGAATCCATCCGCCCTCGTGTATCTTTGAAGAACATGGCTGTGCAAAATTGGCTTTTGAGAGAATCCTCTGAAAAGTTTAACAATGTTTCAATCATAGCTCTGTAAGGGTGAGTAGCGCTTGATTGAGAGATGAGTCTATCCCCTAATGTAACATCTACTTGGGTAAAGATTGTGTTTAACGGATAGTTAATGATGCCTACGTGGTCGGTGGGGCCCAGATGAGAGCCGTCTCTGTGTGTTACTCGCAAACGCAGGTAAAGCATTGTGTCCGAGAGATCCATATATTTAGAACCGTCCCCCGGTATGAAGAATTCAATGGGTCCTTGCTCCGTCAAAGCTGATAAGGTTGAAATTTCGACGTATTGGCTTTGTTCTATCGAAAGTTGGGTCATTGGGGGTGAGAACAAATCTAATTCCGACAGAGTGCATTCTTGCGACTTGTGATGTAAAAGAGCCATTTTCGTCAGATTGTTTAAGAGAAAATGTCGGCGTTGCTTCTTCGGCGCTTCCTTCTTGAGACTGATTTCCTTTTGACTGCACGCCTACGCTTTTTATGAGTAACCAGTCTCTGACCTATCGGTCTCCTCGAAGGTCTTCGAGCCAAAACCATTAACCCGGATCCATCTTGATTCTTTTCTCTTCTCTGTATTCTTTCCATCGCACGTCCTGCTACATCCATGGCAATATTTTTAGCCGCCGACTGCAGGTGAGGTTTCGCTACTGTAAAACCTTTTTTGACTAAAGGTACGACAAAACGGAAAAGTTTAGAAAAAATGGAGCCCAAACCTCGCCCATATTGCACAGGGGCCCCGTGAAAACCCGGAAGCGACCCTCCTGCTTGGGTTTCGTAATAATTAACAAAGCGATACAGGTCAGGGTGTGTCTCCATCACGACCATTGTTTTTTACCTCGGTTTAAAATGCAGGATAATAATTATCTTTCCGTATTTAAAATTAACCGGCTGATTCTGATCCGTCTTAATCTGTATTCCTACTTCTTCAATATGTCTCCTACTAATAGGCAGGTAGTAAGCAGGGTTGAAAGTTTTAAAAATAAACTCCCCGTATCTCCCTTCGATCGGAACAGTCCTCAATAACGGAGCATAGGCATCCCCTACCGTCTGGTGTTGCACCACGTCTGTATAAACGTATAAATGGTATTGACCCGCCTTTATATCGGCTGGGTACGGGGCAGGTAACCAATTAGGTTTTATAGTAAACCATTGTCCTTCCTTCATACCAAGTATGTAAGCCAACGGTGCATTAAAGCGGATCTTATAACATCCGGTTGACGACATCCAAAGAAATTTCCGCATATTAATATCGTAATGGAGTAAAATTTGGTTGCCTATTTTATTTTTTATAATATACAGAACCGCCTCTCGTAGCTTGTCAAGATCTTCATATTCCCCGGATGTAATATCTAAGGTGTGGGTTACAAATTCGTTTTTATCAGACCCCCTAGCTGTCTCGGAGTTCTTTGCATCCTTAGCTTTGGAAAGCGTCATATCTTTTATATAGAAAGTAGTCTGGTTTTCGGGTACGTTTATCCAACTACGAGGGTATGAAATCTCAGTCAGGGCCACCTCCCAACTTCCTTCGAGATCAATGTGTTGGGCCAAATTCACTCTGAACTGTGAGATTGTGTTGTCCGTATACACATCCATACTAGCGTTAGAAGGTAGAGTAACGTAGAATCCTCCATCGTGTAAGGGATCCATGCCGGCTTCTGATACAAGTTGTGTTTGAAACTCTTTTTTAAACGTCTACAATCTGAGAAGCGGGGACCCAGCTATCGAATTTCGAGGGCCATCCCTTCCAACGAACGAGGAATTGTCTCACCGTGCGCCTTTTAAGGATTTTCTCAATGTGGAATGTGTGGTCTTTTGATACACTCACCTTCTGTAATTCACCTTCGTAAAACGATCCTTCTATGACAACCCCGTCATAATCTTTCAGTTTGTAGACGGGTGGAAAACGAGGAAGACATTCAGATATGGTAAACAATTCGTCCGTAAAGCTCTGCTCGTATTTTTTATCAAACACTCCTCTTAATTTAGATATCCTCACCACATCTCCTGTTTTAAAACGCATTTTTAATTTCCCACTTTGCTCTATCGGCATATTACCGTATAGATTCTGGAAAACCTGTTGAGTATTTCCGTCAGTAACTTGATTGGGCTTCATTTTTATACTTTTATGGTAGCTTTCGTTATAACTACTTACTAAATCTTGTACGACGTCGATATACCTGCGTGTGTTTCTGGCCGTAAAATATCTCCACATTCTAGTTTTTAAAGTTCTGTTAAACCTTTCAACAACCTGGGCTTTCAGATCACTGGCAGTAGCAAAATGAACAATGTTGTGTTTTTTCATCAGGTTCTGAAAATGTCTGTTAAAAAATTCTTTACCCGCGTCGGTCTGTATTTTTCGAGGCGTCCCACTCTCAGACAAAACAGATTCAAAAGCTTTAACTACCTGCGGAGCCGTCTTATCCTTCAAAATGCGTACGTAGGCTTTTTTTGAAAAAACATCGATGACGGTCAGTAAATATTTAAATCCATCGTTGACGCCAGCCAGGGCCTGCATATCGCAGAGGTCTGCCTGAAATTGATTCAGCGCCCTTGGGACAAAAACCCTGTTTCGTGGGAACTTGATTCTAGCGGGTTTGTGTGAGGTGTAGGCATCTTGCTCGATTAAGAAACCCCTGACTCGATCACGATTTACTTTTTTACCCGTAACATCCTGTACACCTAAGTGTAAACGCTCTACACCACCAAAACTGGCCGGGTGTGAGGCATCGTAGTAAAGCTTCTCCATACACTTCCTCTCAGCCATCATCATCAGAAAATGAATTTAAATGATATATGCAACGATTATTTATTGATAAATTCACACAGACATGACTTCTTTTGTTTGTTTTTTTTGGTTTATTACATGATTTCCATAGTATAATCATACACAATAGTAAAAATGATTACATGCATAATGCTAAAAGGCAATACTAAGAATTAACATACTCAAGGACTCGGGATAAGACATAGGGACTAACTTTTAATTCAACGACGGTTTGAAATTCTTTTAATTCAACAGGTAAGTCTAAAGGGTAGTTATTTTCTAGACAGTATTTTGCAGAATCAACAAACAGAGTCAAAATTGTTACCAGGTGACCTACACCCACGTCATCACACCATGCATCCAGAACGGCTTTAATTGTATTGGCCAAACCCAAATGACTCTCGTTCACAACACGTCTGACAAAACAATCCCAAGATACATGAAATAGCGAATGAGACAATGATCTGACTTTTTGCATAATCAACAACATTTTGTCAATTCGTCCGTCTCGGTCAGAAGTATGTAGAATGGTTCTCTCCAGAATGTCCGCCCAATTACACAAACCGTAATATCGAAACAACAATTTTCTGAAGATATTCCCCATCGTGTGTCTCTATTTAGAATTGTAGTACTTGTCCAGCAGAGTCTTGAGGTCGTTCGACAGCGATCCGGGGCCTTCAAGGGCGTCCAGTTGCTCGAGCTTGTCGAGTATCTTCTTCTCTTGCTCGAGATCTAGCAGGACAATCTCGGCCGCTGTCTTGACCTTTTTAATGTCGGTAGTCAGATGAAGCAAGTTCAACATGTAATGAATGCTGGGGAGGAATTTAAGCGTGCACAACAATGCTATCACACGATGATAATGTTTCCTAAAATACTCATCATCGTCTATTTCTAGACACTGGTGCTGCCTCTGGCTGGGATGGTTGATTAAACAGCCATTACATTCATCTCTACTGTATTTAACTATAACTTGATTGAGGAGATGTCCTATAGTCTGTTTTATACAGTTGTACTTATCCCGACACAGCCAACTGTCCGGGGGCCCGTTCCAGACAAGGTCCCAGTCCTTGTCAAGGTTTGTAGGTGAAGGCAAAGCTGTTGGCGGGCACCCCTCCACAACGTCCCCGTCAGAGGTTAGTTGCTGCTGAGGCTGCTGCTGCTGAGACTCCTGAGGCTGCTGAGGAGGTAGGTGTTCATGCCGGGTATTGAGTTCCTCAGGAGTCATCAGCAGTTGTGAATACTCCAGCGAGGCAATGTACTCATCGGTCAGCTGCACTTCTTGAGAGTTCTCCGGCGGAGGGGTGTTCTCGTCGGCAGTCGCGGGGTACTGAGAACAGTCCAACTGCTCTCGCTCAAGGTGGGTCGCGGCTGCCTCAACGTCCTTTCCCTCCTCAAAGTCAGAGCTGTCTGTCTGCGTACCTTTTGAGACTTTAAGCCGCGATCCTTCCACCAGAGGCACCACACTCCGGGCACCCAGAGGCGTCCACGATGTTGCCAGGCGTCTGGAACTCTGTCTGGTAGGAGGCATCGTTGTCGTCGTTGGCTTTTTCAGGCAAAGTGTAGTCCGGCTGGAGACTCCTGCTCTTATATTACATAGGGGCGGTTATATGGGAGGGATTTGTTGTAAAGAGGCGTATTTTCCCATTGTCTAAGTGGTAGGGGGGCTGTCCTTGAGGGGTGGTTGGCTTATGACGTCAGAGTAGGCGGTTCATAGGGGCGTTGACTACTCAAACGTCAACGCCTTCCTTACACCCACAATGTTTCGCCAATGCCGGCTGTCCAAAAAGAGGGTGGAGATTTTTTCAGAGTGCGCATCCATCCTCTCATTCCATTCAGCCAACGGTAGGGTCAAAACCCTCAAAAAAACACCACATTCAGTGTTAAATGCTTCCAAAGTAAAAAACAGTTCATTCTGATTTGTGCGATCACCAGTCTCTATCAGGTTGTTAGAATCAATTTTCACCTTAAAAAACCAACGACCTGTAGGCGTTGTCCTCGAGACCCATGTAAATGTTAAAACATTCCATGGTTCAGACGACTTCATACATTCTTTCAACACTCGAGGTACCAGTTGATTTAATATACCCCAGTCATTAGAGTTTAGAGTCCCATAGCCACTAGGTGATGTATTTTCAACACCGTCCATGCTAAAATACAGACACAGCTCACCCATCTCGTAAAGGAAGCGGTATCCCCATGAGGCAGATGGATCCAAAGACCATATTTCCTCCAAAGACTCTGCGGGGGATTTCTGAATACGTCGCAAAAACATCTGCTTCTTACGCGGCGCATCCAAAATCGAGTCGGTCCCAGTGCGTCCCATCTGCACTGAAACATTTGTCTCGCTGATTACATTGATTTTCCCCGCCATCCTCGCTGTAGCTCTATCGGACTGTTGAAGCGCTTGTTATATACTTTTTACCCATACTAAACCACTCCCTCCGATCACGTCATTCAATCTCATTATTATTCACTCAATCTAGGGGGCGTGCACCGGATCCGGAAGTTAACCAAACAATTAGCATTTGAACCCGGGTCAGCCATGATATCTGCAAAAACAGGTAGGAACACCACCTACACATCATCCATCTTCATTAAGGGGTCATTAATCTTCATTAAATGACATCAGGAAGTCATTAAGGGTCATTCATCTTCATTATATAACACCTGGAAGTCATTAAAGGTCATTCATCTTCATTAAACGACATCCGGAAGTCATTAAAGGTCATTCATCTTCATTATACGACATCCGGAAGTCATTAAAGGTCATTCATCCTCATTAAACGACATCCGGAAGTCATTAAAGGTCATTACCCCTCATTAAATGACATCTGGAAGTCATTAAAGGTCATTAACCCTCATATGACATCTGGAAGTCATTAAAGGGTCATTAATCTTCATTAAATGACATCAGGAAGTCATTAGGGGTCATTAACCCTCATTATATGACATCTGGAAGTCATTAAAGGGTCATTAATCTTCATTAGGGAGGGGTCATGACCCACACATGACCCCCCTAATCTAATTAAGAATGTCATCCATCAAATTTTGACAGAAGCGGCCTTGTAATATTCTCTCTCCCCAGGGGCCGGGCATCACATTTTGTGCTAAAAAAACAACAACTACTCTTTAACGAAGCATTCCCGGTTGTACGTTTCACCTAGAGCTATGATAATTTGGAGGCATACATAAGAGCCCACGATGTACAAAAAAAGTCTCTTGGAACCATATGCTAAACCAAACAGGAAGTCTGCCATTTTGATTTACTTTGGTATTTGTAGCCACTTTTTGGGGCCTTTTATAGGGGTCATATTTTCTGCAAAACTTATCACATCGTCTTCATTCTTTGGCATGTCTCATCTTAAGATATTTAAGATGAAAAGTTATTGAAATGTTTTATTTTGTCACACGCCTTTGCTGTAGGGATGCAATGTTTGCAAAGAATTTTTTTTTGGAGTCTAAACATGGGGAAAAAACTCACAAAACTTTGCACACAGATCAGATCTCTCACCAACATGAATATTTTATAATTTGTTGTGCAATTTGTAATAAATGGCTCAATAGCGCCGTCTAGATATTTTTATGAAGTATATACGATTATATGGTTCAGCTAGATGTGTGAATATTGGGAGGCATACCTATCAGCCTAATACCTCCAAAAAGTATTCTACAGCCATGTGCCAATCCATTTTGATTTTATTTTAATTGTGCATCATTTTTGGCCTTTCATGAAACTTTGCAAACACAAGGTATGTCAAAAACATTTACAATTTAGACGGTTTCCTATGAAACAGTACCCCAACATGCCAGTACCCCGACATGCAAATACCCCAACGTGGCCCGGGTTGCGAGGGCCCTTTATAGCTGCTCGCAGCTCTAGTTTTTTTTGTTTTTTTTTGTAAACCAATACATATTGAAAAGTAACGAGACAGTCATAATTTATTTTTTTTTAATTTGCAAACGGGTACATATGAAGATATACAACACTTTCATATAAAAACAGTATAAAAGAAAAGCATTCGTATAAAAAACTTCAGCTATACACTTTTTTTTGTAAACGGTTACATATGAAGATATACAACACTTTTCATATAAAAGAAAAACATGCAACTTCAGCTAAGAATTAATATAACTAAGAAAGTGGAATAACACATGGGGGTGTACTTTTAACTCGATAACACGTTGAAATTTGTTCAAATCCTCAGACAGGTTAAAGGGGAGATTATTTTCTATTTTGTACTTTGCACAATCAACATACAAGGTCATAATTGCTGCCAAATGCCCCACATTCACATCATCGTTGCACCAAACATTTCAAATCGATTCTATTGTTAAAGATGTATCGGATTGGCTCATTTCGATAACATCTCGTACAACTAAATCCCATGGCTCATTAAAGAACGCATTTGACAAAGATCTCACTTTTTGCACAACAGATGACATTTTTTCAAGAGACACATCGCTAACGGGTGCATACAGAATCGATCTCTCTAAAATTTCTGTCCAGTTATACACGCCGTAATAATAGCGAATAGTCAACTTTCGGAAAAGATTCCCCATTTTTTTACAACGTGTACCAGGTATAAATCAGGTCTATTGTTCTGGGGAGAAGAGAACCTCTCCAGCCTCTGTGTGTTACTTCTTCAATACGATCAAAAACGTCAGACTCGTTAGCGTAGTCAATCAAGATGTGTCGTGCTGCTGATGTAATCGTGGTGATATTTCCAGGATATTTTATCAATCTCAGTACACGTTGGATGGTAGAGACGAATCGACCATTAAACAGTGTATCTTCGATTCCTGTAAAATTTCTAGAGAGATAGAAAGATTCTTGTTCAGAAAAGATGCATAAATGTCTCGGCTGCATAAAATGCTCGGTGTTACCACCTACACAGATTTCTTTAGCATATTTCATCATCGCAAACCTCAACATGTAACTAACTGTTTGCTTGATACAATCGTAAGAAGTATCATTCACCCATTCGCCAGGTGGGTGATCCCAAAGTAGCTTCTCCTCCAGCGGTGATCTATGAGGTATCGCGTCTGCAGCGGCGATCACCGCGGTCAAATCTTCATCGGAGATGCGCAGGTGTCGGGTTCTCGTCGTCATCCCCCCCTGAAGGTGAGGCAATCGTTGTGGCGGGTGAGTTCGGGGGTGTCAATGGACGTATTAACCCATTAATCTCACCCCCAATATCTCCATCCGCTGTGACGTCGGCATCGACAACATTTTCCATGCGCGCTCCTTCATTACACTCCCTCGACTGATCGTCATCAGTCGAATGATTGGTGGCTAAATTAGCCCGTTCGTATTCCACAAACCCCGCATTATCCACGTTTTCATACTGCAGCATCGATTCTTCTGAAGTTGGTGTGGACTCGCGGGGGCAACCTTGCAGAACAGCTTCCACGATGGTCGTTTCTGGAGTCGTTCCCTGTAAGCATTCCGCAAGCCCCGCAATATCCTCGTTTTCATACTCCAACGACGGTTCTTGTGTCTGTCGCGGGGGAAGCTTGCAGAACAGCTTCCATGATGGCCGTTCCTGGAGTCGCTCCGCCTTCTCGGGCTGTTGAAGATTCATCGGTGGATGCGTCGTCCATAGCGTTATCCTCATCATCCGAGCATTCAGGACTGGATCCAATGAGTATCGGTGGATCCTAGACTGTTTGCACGCCAACCGATACTTTGTCCGCAAACAAAGCGTCAGGTCGAGAGATTTTTTTTTTTTTTTTAAAGAGGTAAAAAAAACTTTTCAGGGAGAAAAAAAGTTTCTGTCCCATAACAGGTAAATGTGGCTCCTTATATGAGAAAGAGAGAGAGAGAGGGAGGGTGGGAGGAGAACGGGGTAATGAGGAGGCGCGAGGGGCGGGGTAATGAGGAGGGGCGAGGGGGTGGGGTAATGAGTATTTTTTTTTATTTTTTTTTGTAAACGGTCACTATTCAAATATCAAGGGCTTTTTGGTTCCTACAAAATTATCCCATTGACGACAAGAATAAAAGAGCTCAGTAATCTTTGCAGATTCTTTGCGGCGTATCTTTTCATCCCAGTCGCATAAAGGAATAGTAAGGAGTCTATAGAACACCCCGCATTCAGTATTAAAGCATTCTAGCGTTAGATAAAAATGATCAGGATTCTTACATTTATCTAAAGGTGCCATGCAAAACCCTTTCCCCTCCTCCTCCTCCTCCTCCTCCTCCTCCTCCTCCACATTCTCTTCTGCATTCTCATGTTGCTGGTGTTTTATCACACGATTATCATATTCTTCGTCTTCCTCTTCCAGCGTTTTCATTATACGAGGCCGTGTGGTGGTTTCACTGTTCAGCATATTACAATGTTCAATCATCACTCTAAAATACCACCGTATGAAATTCGATGAACGTGATAACCAAGTAAAAATTAAATCACCACCATCTGTATAAGAAAGTATAAAATCTCTTATGACCTTCGGGATAAGTTCATTCAGCACGGCCCAGTCATTAGAATTCAATGTAAACGGACCGTTTGGAAAAATATTATCATTCCCATTGTTGTTTCGTCGGCCCGGACGAGAGGCAGACGGCCGGACCGAGATTTACCTCCCGGCGGAGGCCGCCTTTGCCCTCCCGCCGGGCCGACGCTCAGAGGTGATATGTCGGGGAGGGGGGGGCGGCTCCGACTGTCCTCTCCAAGAGTGATCGTATATTATGCATCCCGGGTGTCGGAAGGAGAATCTTCGCCTGTATTCGCTTTAAAGGTACACTCAGTATTATACAGTGGCATCTAGTGGTGAAACAATAAATCATTCGGAAAAAAAAACCAATTGTTTGTGTTAGTAGTATGTAAAAAGATATGTTGTATCGCATAAACGTACTTTTTTTAAATATAACGGTTAGTCTAGAAATCGCAAATTATCTTACATGTCCGAGCCGCGGCTTCTAGTGTCCGCCATGTTTCGCCGCCATCTTTCTGCTACGGGTGCCGTCAAACACAAATTTCAGCGCTCCATTTCTTAACGCGTTTTTGGAACGCACTTCCGGTTTGTATGGCGACCGCATTTCCACGAAGAAGAAGAGTTTCCGGTCCCCGAAGAGAGCATTATCAAGCATCACACTTACTTTGGGAATTTATTTTATTTCAGCGCGACAAAACAAGAGTTTATATTGTAGGCGCATTTGCCAGATGGAGAGAAATGAGGAACAGACTAGGTTTGGGACGTGCCGGTGCCTTCGACTGCTTTCTACTTGACCGGTAAGTAAGAGTACATTTGTGTTTACGTTTTGAGAGCGAGAGAAAAAGTATACACTGTACTAATTAATACGATGTTCGTACCTTTGTTTTACGATCACTGTAGCTGTTGATTAGCAACTCCGCACCACTCGAACGATTTCGTTATGTAGCTACTTGCTTTGAAAAAAAAAAAAGATTCCCGCTGGCACGTTATATTTAGAGTAAATGCGCAAGTTATTGTGTCATGTAATGTAACTGTGATTTCGGAGGTATATTTGCCCATAACTTCAATGGAGAATCTAAAGCATACTGTATTAGTGGAGGAGTTGAAAATTATTTTCGTTGTGGTTGGTGAAAATAGTGTTCTCGAAATTAATTTTCGGCAGGGAATAACTTTCTGGACTTAAATGCTGGCTGTACCGTAAGCACTGCTAGAGTCTGAACTCTCTCACTCAAGTGTGTACTGGTCCATTGTGTAATTGGGTGCACAAGAATTTACAGGCTGCCACGTTTTCCACGGAAATTCGACAAGCAAGCAGCCTTTGCATATTCTATGCAGTATGCAGTCAAGTTACTTTTATCTAGCTAATACAATGTTTTGGGCCCAAAAACTAAAGATCTTACCTCTATTTTGGGGGCTTTGTTGGAAAGTTGGTGACATATAGTAGTATCATCAATTATTCTATTTTATTTTATAATTGTGTTTTTGTTTGTGTCACACTAGATCAACAGCCAAACTTGAGGGGTTCCAGAACCATATTCTGATGTATACAAGCATTCATGCACCGTTTAAATACATCACCGACCTGCAAGAAAAAAAAATATCAAGGGGAGAGTCAGCAGCCAAATTGGAATGCCCCGAATGAGGACACTTCGGATGGAGGACCCCAGAAGGCTTCGGTGTTGTACCACCAGTATCTCCACCTACCATATCTGAGCTGCAACAAACTGAAGTCAGCCGACGTCTTGGTATGTCATTTACATATGGACGGCATTGCACACTACATGAACTTTTTGTGTGAAGCAATACGGAATGGTCACATGTACAAGCACCACTTGTTTTACACAGGACCTGCTGACCAGGTGTCTGAAGCCATGGAGTGACTCCTCCCTCACTTTCCTCAGCAGCCAAATTGGAATGTCCCAAATGAGGACACTTGAATGCAGGACCCCAGAAGGCTTCGGTGTTGTACCACCAGTATCTCCACCTACCATATCTGAGCTGCAACAAACTGAAGTCAGCCGACGTCTTGGTATGTCATTTACATATGGACGGCATTGCACACTACATGAACTTTTTGTGTGAAGCAATACGGAATGGTCACATGTACAAGCACCACTTGTTTTACACAGGACCTGCTGACCAGGTGTCTGAAGCCATGGAGTGACTCCTCCCTCACTTTCCTCAGCAGCCAAATTGGAATGCCCCGAATGAGGACACTTGAATGGAGGACCCCAGAAGGCTTCGGTGTTGTACCACCAGTATCTCTACCTACCATATCTGAGCTGCAACAAACTGAAGTCAGCCGACGTCTTGGTATGTCATTTACATATGGACGGCATTGCACACTACATTAACTTTTTGTGTGAAGCAATACGGAATGGTCACATGTACAAGCACCACTTGTTTTACACAGGACCTGCTGACCAGGTGTCTGAAGCCATGGAGTGACTCCTCCCTCACTTTCCTCAGCAAGCCTTTGAAGAATATGATATCATCGTTGGTGGGAACATGCCCTCACTCCATAACATGTACTTGTGCAGTCAAGGAGCATGTCAAACTTAATAAAACCAGCAAACATTGAAGTGACTTCATTTTTACTGCAGTCTGTTCACACAATCAATGGACAAGCCTTCCTTGATTTTGCCCCAATAACATCATAGAGTAGGCGAAAAGTAGTGTTACAGATCATACTATGTGTTCGGGAGAGTTTGAGGAATGTTGCAATGTTAATGGGGGACAATGTCAGCACACACACACACACACACACAAAAAAACCCATCATGGTATTGAGTTAATCAGATATTTTAGCTGTGTACAACACATACCTGCTCTGTAACACTACCTTTGGCCCAAACCTGTATGTCTATTTTCCATATTTTGAAATGCACAGCGTATTGGTAAATTTCTGGATCAACTGCAATTCATGTCGCTCATTATATTATAACAGCATTTTTTTTTTTTTAGTTAATATGTTCATTTCATGTAGACTTTTATTTTACTTTATTTTATTTATTCATTTTCATGTACTGTACCTTACATTCATTGGCAAATGAAGAATTGCTTGTCATTGCAAGCATTTATAATAATTCTCCAGGCTTTTGATGTTTTACATTTCTAGTCATGTAAAATAGTGTTAGGTTAGGTGTCGAATGAACACTGCATGTTGACGCCAAAGGAAATAGTATTTTTTAGTTATTCAAAATGTACAAATTAACACACAACAACAATATACAAGTTATACAAACTACAGCAAGTGTCAGACATGGACTAATTATATGCCAGGTAAAAAACCTTTGTATTGTCCTCGAGGATCTGGGAAAGTGTCACTTATTTGCCACAAGTCACCAAGGTGCTGCAGTCTGGGATCCAGGTACAGGAAATCATGGTGGTGCTGATGTGGGATCCAGGTACAGGAAATCATGGTGGTGCTGATGTGTCAGCAATGTGTCAAAAAGTATTTCTTGGTGTCAGTCTATCAGCTCGACTTGGATATCTTCATGTTCCTCCATGGTCATTTCCTGTACGAGTCTCTGCAAGAAGGTAACAATTGTATGTCAGATGAGGTACCAAACAATGAACTGAAAGTCACTGAGCCAATGAAGTACATTATTATATGAGCAAGACTATTTGTGAAAGCCATGTAAATTCCTGCACATCGAAGTACAAGGAAGCTGTTGTATCTTCAATCAAAACTAATTAAGTTGCTTAGTGATATTTATTAGGTAAAATTGTTCAACATGGTGACAAATCGATATCTGAGTAAAGGGTTTAAAATGTTTTTGTAAGCAGCACTTTTCTGAGTGGTTAGTAGCAACAAGACACGGGGGGGTTTACGAGTCTGAGTTGCATCTGTGTAGTTCAGTTAACACCATTATTTTTGTACGATATACTAAACATATCAGCAAACGATGTAATCTAAATACCACATATTCCAAGCAAAGGTATGTTTTGAGCCATTCACATGCATGCTCGAATGGAATTATTTTTCCATGATGACATAATTGTACGTTACGAGACACCGCGTTCACTTCCGCGTTCTCTTCCTCGTCTCCCTCGCCCTCTTTGAGATGGTCCACATGTCTATAAAACATATAACATAACTGTGTGTTCTCTGTTGCATAGTTTAGTTGCACTAACAAATATGAACATAGATAGCCATTATCATTAGCTGACGTACAGTATTTCCTAACAATGCCGACAAAAATATTAATTCTGAAATTAAATGACTAAATCACAATTATTAGGGGTCTGTACAGTATGTCTAACAAATGCAATTCACTTACGTCATCACTCGAGGGATACCAGAAGTTGTTTGCGTTCTGTTCCGGTGAAATTGGTGGTAGGCTGTTGAAGTAGGGTCTCTCTGAGACGCCGTAGTTCGTGTGCTTAAAATCATTGCATTATCTTGTTTGACCGATAGATGGCGGTCGTGAGCTACACACTGGGGCTTTAAAGGAGAAATTCAACAACTCAGAATCTAGAAGAAAAACGTAACAGAGTGCCGGGCCGAGATTCAAGCTGTAGACAAAAAGATTTATTTGACACAGACATACAAACAAGACATATATTCTGGCCAGAAGGGATCAGAAATCCGTCGAACAAAAGGATGCACTGGTTTTTATAGCCTTACTAGAATCCACCCCCAAACTTTTTCCTTGGGCGTAACATCTTAAGGTAGCTAACGGTATTGGGCCATTACAAAATTTGTCCACTCCTACATATTCGCCTAATTATTCATATGAATGTCTTTGGCCACTAGAGTGCACTGCAAGATAGGAGTTTAACTTGGTGCAGTACTATTTTGTGACCATTGGGGGCACTGTTACTCCACGGAAACTTAGGCTCGCAACCTTTGGCCTAATTTAAAGCTAACCTCTGTATGAACTTCATGGTTACGCAAGCTCATGTGTACCTTCCTGCTCATAAATCTTGCGGACAAGACATTTTTATGGCCTGCACCTGGTCTTGGCTCACTCACTCACGTGTAGCACGTGTAGCTCACATGTTTGGAAAACCCCTATCTGACAGATTGCTTTCAAGGCCAGCCAGAGCACACGTGATCGGAAAACCCCTACATATGTCTGCTGGGTCAGAAGAAAGGAAAATGTGTCAGAGCAGGTTTGGGTCAAACCAGGTGGCCTTTTACAGGGATGGGGCATGAATCTACATAGATAACTAAAATTATATACGTCACCATCATATTCCATGAAAAAGGAAACCTCTCCGATTTTATAATAAAATCGATACCCCCAAGAAGTATTTGCATCCAACGCCCACCGTACTTCCAGCGTTTCCTTTGTAGGGCGTTGAAATCTCCGTAAAAAGAGCTGCTGCGGTCCAATTCTTGGTTTTAAAGAATGTCTCACTTGTAATGTCACAAAAGTTTCCATAATCATGTTCTCGCATCTCTCTCTCTGACCTCAAGGTATGATTGTGAGGGACTTTTTCACTCTTACAAAAAATGTCTGTATCGAAAAGCTCCTCCTACATTTTTTTCTTTTTTTTAAAAAAAAAAGAAAGAGCCGCCCTTCGTCATTCCTTTCATTCTTTTATTCATACATCTTATTCAAATATAAGTCTGTATTTGGGTCCGTGTATGTGTGTGCACGCGCGTATGTTTTTTTACAACATCTGGAAGGAAACAAAAAAACAGAAAGCCATCCGCTTCGCCCGCACATTCTTCTAAAGTCATAAAACAACCGTCCCCCACTACCCAATCAGTCCCCCAACTATTTTTTGTTTTTTTTCTATTCCTTTTAAATCTCACCTCGTCTTCGTGTCAATATGAGAAAAACAGACCCACATCTTCCTTACATATGGTCAAAAAGAGGAAAGCCATCCCAACGGTCATCTCATCGTGTCATATCTCCTTTAAAATATCGTGTACTCCCTAGCACCTTTCAAAAGGGCACACATGGATCTTCATCTTTCTGTTTTTCCCTATTCACTTTTTTGACCTCGGCACCCCAATTCCTCTTGGGATTAATCATATCGGCCCACCACGTCGATTCTTACATTTATCAAAAGTAGTCATATATAATCTCCTCCTTCTTGGGACCCTCCCCTAGAGGTTCATCATGCTCAATTCATCCCCCCCCCATGCTGCACAGACACACAGACGCACACCCCTCCCAATTCATTTCCTTCCCCCTCCCCACCCTCCCCCCATCCTCATGTTGCACACACACACCTCTTCATCTCTCTATGAAATCCTAACCCTACATCCTTTTATCGGCACCCTGTATCGATCATTTTTATCGTTCCTTTCATCCTGCGTCATTAAAGCGGCCTTTGATCGTGACCTATTGACCCCCGATCGATCATTTTTATCGTTCCTTTCATATGACGTCAAACAAGGCCTTTGATCGTGACCTATTGACCTCGATCAATCATTTTTATCGTTCCTTTCATCCTACGTCATCAAAGGACATCAAAGGACATCAAAGCGATGAGGCCATCAATCAAATGTTGATCGCGACGGACTAAAATGGTTATTCATTTTCTCTCTGGGGTGTAGGGGCTTTATAGGTTCCTCAACTGCTCGTCTACTCCGTGACATAGGATGCACTGGAGCTAAGCATCGGAAAGCCATGAAAGAGCTGTCTGAGGAGGCGGAGAAAGGAAGCTTCTGGCTGTGGCTAAGGAGGAAGCACATGAGTTGGGGGGCGAATAACATCTAGGGCATCAGCCGGGGGCGGCAGGGAGAGATCCCCGCCGTCGCTCCGCCACCGGTGGACGTTCTGGGGTTAAAGGAGCGAAACGACTGGTGGTCCCCAGCTGATGACCCGCATGACCTGTAGAGGTGTTGAGAGAGGTGTCGCAGTACACCTGCTATTAAGGCACTGTTGGAGGTGCGTCAGGCAGCAATGCCCAGCAGGAATTACCACTACCTGTATCACGAGATGTTTAGCATATTTATTAAAAATAACTATCATGTATAATTTTTTTAATTGGTAGACATTAGTAGCACTCCTTCGGTCATTTCCGAGACCATTCCATAAATTAACCCCTCTACGACTTATACAATGGCTCTTCAGGGTCGTACGAACACAATGTACCTTAAAATGATGTGCTCCCCGAAAACTATAATTACCCTCTCGATAAGAAAGCAATTGTATTTTTTGGAAGTTGACTGCTATTTGCTTTATATAATATTAATAGAGATCTAACTTTTACTAGATCTTCAAGCTCTAATCATTTAGATTCCAGAAACACTGCGTTCGTATGAGCCCTGAATCCGACATTGTGCACAATCCTAACAGCTTTCTTATGTAGTCTAAATAAAAATTCCAAGTTTGTTTTATAAGTGTTTCCCCAAACCTCGATGCAATAGCTTAAGTATGGAAGAATAAGTGAACAATAAAGTATATGGAGTGATTTTTTTTTATCAAGTAAATACATTTACTCCTTATTGCAATATTTTTTGCTAATTTAGAGCAGATGCTATTTATTTGAGGTCTCCAACTAATATTATAACTTAATATCACATCGAGAAACTTGTATTCCCTTTACCCTCTCAATTTCAACATTTTTAATTTGAATTTGGGTGTCCTCTTTAAATTTACCAAAGAACATGACTTTTGTTTTAAGTGTATTTAATGAAAGTTTATTTTTTTTATCAAACCATTGTTTGAGTTTGTTAAGTTATATCGTTATCTCTGTTGCAAGTTGTTGAAGGTTTTTGCTTGACGCTAGGATTGTAGTATCGTCAGCAAATAGTTTATATTTTAATTTTGATGATGAATCACAAAGATCATTTATATATAACAAAAATAATAAAGGTCCTAGCACCGACCCCTGGGGGACTCCACAGATTATGCTGAGAATGGGCAACAGCAACATTTTCCCCACCCTTAAGAGAATTAGTACACAAGTTCTGTATTACTTTTGTCATCTCAATAAAGAAGAATAATGCAATATGTTTTACCTTATCAGATCTTACACTGGATGGTAAGCCATACTGAGCAGCTGACATGAAACTGTTCAGAACAGTTGTGGATTTGTTGTTTGTAGCTGCATCAATGTAAACAATAAGCCTGCCTAATCCATCCACTCCTGCATGTATCACGATCCGTTGTCTATAAAAAGAACATCAACAACATAAATTTCTATTTACAATTTCAGTGGTATAGAACAAGGATAAAATATATTCAGAACTGCAACAAACAACAAAAGAAATGCAAAGTCAATCTTACTTATTAGTTTGTGTTTTTTATCAATGTGCCATAAAATGTTCAGAGGAGGGACCGTATATTGTCTTCGCCTTAACACATGCATGGATATTTGCCGTGCTAGAGTAGCCTCTGGATCCACTTGTCGTAAAGAGTTTTGCACACGATAGGCTGTATAACACAAACATACAAGTTAAACTGAAATCAACATTTGTCCAGTAACAGTAAGTATCAGTTTATTATTTATTTATATAAGTACCAATAATATAACCTTGTGAGCCCTTGTGAGAAAAAGCGGTTAAGAAAATGGATGGATGGATAACCTTAATTGTCGCTCATAATTCTTTTTTTTTTTTTTTTTTTTTTTACTGTATTCGCAATTTCACATACATAAACACAGAGGCATAGTTAGGCAAGGCAGGCAATTGCTTGGGGCCCCTTAGTCAGCAGGGGCCCCAGAGGGCCAGCAGATTTGACAAAACACAAAAAAGTTATAGCTCTAAGCACTATATGGGATGACTACGAGATTACCAGGGCCTTGGTACCTGTCATGAAATAAGTCTTTATGAACAGCATGTGGCAGGCGTGGCTCAGGGTGTAGAGCCGGTCATCCAGTAACCAGAAGGTTGGCTGCTCGATCCACACTCTCCCCTGAGTCATGTGTTGTTGTTTCCTTGGACAAGACACTTCTCACACACACATTGCCTTCAGTGCGCACTCACACTGGTGTATGAAAGGTACAAATGTTTGGTGGTCTGTTGGGGCGTCCACTTCCTGTTATGATTGTAGTTCAGGTCGCTGAACGAACACGTAGTAGGGAATCGTGTGATCGGGTATCAACTTGTCAGGCTGGACAGATTAGGGGCGGGGCTTATTTTCCAAAAAACATTTCTGACATCACTGACAAGCACGCATTCGTAAAAACAAATGGTCCGCCCAGATTAGGGGCGGGGCTTATTTTACAAAACCCACTTCAGACAGCGCTGACAAGCACGCATTAGAATAAGCAAAAGCCAAATGGGGAAAGCGTTTGTTAATGTTCTCTTTTATGGATTGTCTTTATATGACTGCTTTTGTAAATGTTCTATTTTATCGAATGTCTTTGTATGATTGCTTTTGTAAATGTTCTCTTTTATCGAATGCCTTTGTATGTCTGCTTTTGTAAATGTTCTCTTTTTAGGATTGTGTTTGTATTTCCTATTAATTTTGGCACTCCTATGACTCTAGAGTCACAGGAGTGCCAAAATTAATAAAAATAAAGGTTTGCTTTTTTTCTAATGCGTTTGTAAGTCTGCTTTTGCAAATGTTCTCTTTTAAGGATTGTGTTTGTATTTCCTATTAATTTTGGCACTCCTGTCACTCTATAGAGTCACACGAGTGCCAAAATTAATAAAAAAATAAATGTTCAGTTTTATTGAATCCTTTTGTATGTCTGTATTTGTAAAAAAAAAATTATTGAATGCCGTTGTATGTCTGTTTTAGTAAATATTCTCTTTTATTGAATATTTTTATATAACTGCTTTTTTAAATGTTCTGTTTTATTGATTGATGTTCTTTTATGGAATATGTTTCTATTTCCTATTCATTTTGGCACTCCTGTGATTCCATAAACTTGTGCTGTGGAGGTGCACAGGGAACAGAAGAGCAGGTGGCCAGCTGGACAGAGGAATAAATCGGCTAAAACACACATCTCTGTCAGACTTATATAGACAGCGAATGGATGTGATTGGCTGTGGCCAGACATCTGGCTAACAGGACTGACATGGATTGACATTATCTGATTGACAGATAAAAAGATTAAAGATTCCTGACATCACATAGCTTCTGACTTTACATAGCTTCATACCAGTTGAAACTAGTTGCTGGCAGACACTTGACCCCAATAACAACATAGTCATGACCCAAACGTAACCCTGGCATGACCTAAATATAACCCTTGCCCCAAACCAAACACAGTTATGACAACACTGAATGCAGGAGTGGGGTTGGAGAGATGTCTGAACATAATCGTCCTCTGTAGGATGTCTGTTATGAAAACATGGGGCACAGTGATATCAGAGGTCGATGTCTGTACTGTGCAAAGGGTCAAAGCAGATGGAAGTGTGAGAAATGCAAGAGCTTCCTTTTTCTCATGGCAAGCAGTCCATGCTTTGAATCTTACCACAAGAAGGACACCCCATGGTGTTTGAATCCAGAAACAACTTTCTTTGCCTAGTTATTGTTTGTGGCCAATTGAGCATGTTTGATGTGAAAATGTCTTTTTAAATGGCCAGTAACTATCCCCAGATTCCACAGGACTCAGCAAATATTGTAGCCAAAACGTATTTTGTCACAGTTTGTCCATCGATTCCATTTGGCACAGGTTCTTGTTCTTAAAAACTACAATTTTAGTTCGTTGTTTGTTTGTTTTTTGTTTTTTTTTAATTGACGTATTTTTTTTGTTATTTGTGTCCCTAAAAATGCAAGGACATTTTTTAATTGAGAATTTCTTAGTTATTAAAGGGTTAGAAAAAAAAAAAAAAGAAGTCATGGGGATACTTGCAAAACTCAACACAAGTAGCGCTTCACAGTTTAGGAAGCATCTCTCTTCCCAAGAATTAAGTTTGAGGTCACAGCTCAGTTTTTTGTAAAAAAAAAAAAAAAAAAATGCCCCAAGGTACTTCAGTAATGACCACTGAACTAGTCATGGTTTTACTTATTTGTGTGACTTCTCCCCGAGGAAGTAATTAACAACTAGTTCTTTGTTTTCTGGGAGTCTCATGTCCATGGTGTTGACAATATGATGTCTTTGCTTTTCTTTGTCATACTAATTTCACAGTATCAGGAGTTATTTTATGTAATATCCTCTCTAATTCTTTATAGGCATCTCTTCTACTTTTCCTATAGAGATATCACCCATTACGTTCCTTTTGAATGAATGTCCTATTCAAGCCAGTCAAGGACTTTGTGGAATGTTTTCCTTCAAACTAGTAACTCCGCCTCATCATCATCATCACTCCTTTTTCATCCGCAACCTTCTATCTTTTCTTTATTTGTGATTTCAGTGAGCTGTAGTGTGCAAAAACTCTCCGATACAATGTGGTGGTGGCTGTTTCCAATATTGAGCAGTATTTTGTTTCTCTTAGTTACCATCATATTCCTGACCACTGGGCAACGATACAAGGTTTTTAGTGATATGTGCCTTAGGCCCCCAGGACCCTTGGTGTACGATGACAAAAAGAGGGATGACAGGCTCAAGAGAGGTAAAAGCCATAATTTCTGACATTTGAAGATGTAAATAATCTTCCTCTTTGTCAACTTTTTCAATATCCAATTAATCCATAAATCTAAAATTCATTGCGATAACGTTGCAAAATGATGATGATGATGATGATGATGATGATGATGATTATTATTAACAAAGAATTGTAATCATTCCTTTCCCTCTACTGCATTAAACCTTGCAAGTGACTTTATATCTGATAGCAGCCTTGAGATATCAAACACATTTGAGATAAATTATGACATTTATATGTTTGAGTTGAAATGTATTAATAAAACTTCACTGGATTAAGTAAGTGTTTTATGATAATAATCATGAATGTGGAAGTTAAAAAAAAATTCTTCCTGCTTGATACTTTCTGTACTGTTTTATGTCGATACATCAAAGCGTATGTAGGGATGGAAGAATGTTAATGTTTTATGTTGTTATATTTGTTTTTTTGTGCTTCTGTAAAGCGCTTTGTGACAGCTCAGGCTGTTTGAAAGCGCTATATAAATAAAGTTGAGTTGAGAAAGAAAAATTTAGAATAATCTGAAAAAGACTGAAATGACCCAGAAAACTAAAACATCAGATCCTCTGTGCTTCTAGAGAAGGGGTCTCCAACCTTCTAGCTTCAGTGCGCTACTTTTATACAGTGAATGTGTCAGAGAGTTCTCATGTTTAGTAGCATTTATTAACGTTTAATTTCCACCTCACAAGTGATTATGCTTGTTCTGCCAATAACAACCATGCGGAAATGGTAATACAGGACTCTTATTGTGAAAATAAAAACCTATCCCGGATAATAATGTAATAATAAATAAATAAATAAATAAATACTAAGAATGATAATGATAATAACTAGAGCTGTGAGCAGCTATAGAGGGCCCTCGCAGTCCAGGGCAAGCTGGGGTACTGGTACATTCAAAGCCAAATTTCTCTGAGATTGGCATAATAAACCTTTACAAATGGAATTTTCTTTCCAGGTGTGATGAGTGTGTGAAGCCCAATGAGTTTTGGTCAATGATAAGACACTAAAAAATCAGCGTATTTTTTTTATTTTTTTGGCAATGAACTGCCCCTTACACATCATCGTAAGTTTTACTCATAGCAAAATATTGCTTTTGTTGTCCATAGAGGGCATAAAAAATAAATAACGAAATAAAAAGTATAATGTATGGTTAGGTCTGATGCCACTGAACATTTTTCATGGTAGAAAGACAGTAAAAAAAATATTAATAAATGACTTAGTTATCACACTTACAAAGAGTATCCAAATTTTATACAAAATACCGTATGCGGGTTAATTTTTTTATCGCCCCAAGGACTAGGTGGCGCCATATTTATAACGGACTATTAACAGAGGATATATATATATATATATATATATATATATATATATATATATATATATATATATATATATTTATATATATATATATATATATTTATATATATATATATATATATATATATATATATATGTATGTATTGAGCTTTCCAAATACTATATGACGGGGTGGGGCATCATATTTTGTATTTCATATTACCTTCACCATGAAAGAGGAAATGCGTAATCACTCCCCGGTACATGCTCCAAAAATTCCCAAACTTCACATGTATGTTTACAGTCACGACCTGAGAGTATTTCTATGACTCTGTCTCTGTGAATAGTTCATTATAAATATGGCGCCACCGAGCCCTTGGGGCGATAAAAAAATTACACCCCACATACGGTATTTTGTATAAAATTTGGATACTCTTTGTGATAAGTAAGTCATTTATGAATATTTTTTTTACTGTCTTTTTACCACTCAAAATGTTCAGTGGCATCAGACCTAACCAGACATATACTTTTTATTTCGTTATTTATTTTTTATGCCCTCTATGGACAACAAAAGCAATATTTTGCTATAAGTAAAACTTATGATGATGTGTATATATGTACTTGCCAATTGGGGCAGTTCATTGCCAAAGAATATAAAAAATACGCTGATTTTTTTAGTGTCTTATCATTGACCAAAACTCATTGAGCTTCACACACTCATCACACCTGGAAAGAAATATATATACACACACATATATATATATATACATATATATATATATATATATATATATATATATATATATATATATATATATATATATATATATATATATACATATATATACATATATATATATATATATATATATATATATATATATATATATATATATATATATATATATATATATATACATATATTAAGGGTGTAAATCTCTCCACCAATCAAGACGATTCGATACGTATCTCGATATATGGGGTGCGATCCAATACAAGGACGATTCAATTTTAAAATGAAACGATTCGGTTCAGTTCGATTCAGCTTCACACACTCATTACACCTGGAAAGAAATGTATATATATATATATATATATATATATATATATATATATATATATATATATATATAAGGGCTGGGTATTGCCGCCAACCTCACGATACGATACGTATCACGATACAGGGGCCACGATACGATACGTATCGCGATACATATGTATCCCAAATAAGACACATTTTATTTTTTTTTAAACAAAATATAGGAAAATAGGTATACTGAGACACGTGCCATGTTAAGTTTATCAATAAATACATGTTGACATTCTTCCTCTGCTTTCATTTTTCTTAGCAAGACACAGTGTCCAATCACCGGTGAGCTATTTTTGCATTAATTGAAGGCAAATAACTTCAAAGACGCTGCTGGTTTTGATTTTTTAGGTACAATGCAAGCCGCATAGGAAAACGTGAACTGCTATATATATATATATATATATATATATATATATATATATATATATATATATATATATATATATATATATATATATATATATTTATTAAGGGTGTAAATCTCTCCAATCAAGACGATTCGATACGCATCTCGATACATGGGGTGCGATCCAATACAAGGATGATTCCGTTTTAAAATGAAACGATTCGGCTCGGTTCGATTCAGTAGAATTATGATTCGATGTTCGATTCAGTAGGATTACTATTCGATTCGGTTCGATTTGGTGTAGCGGCGCAATGATTATTTGAAAACTCAACAATTAGTTAATTGTCAAATTAATTTACAATTTTTTTGTTACTCCATTAAAGGTTCGAATATCTTGTTTAATTTAAAATGATCAAAATCTTGTAACTTTCACATTTCACATGCATCTGCCTAATAAAATACTCCACTCGTAAGTTGTAACTGCTAATTAATATCGTTTTCAAAGTGCCAGCTTACTACATATAAACTAATTAACTTATAACAATTACAATTAGATAGATAGATAGATAGATAGATAGATAGATAGATAGATAGATAGATAGATAGATAGATAGATAGATAGATAGATAGATAGATAGATGACTGTCTCAGAAAATTAGAATATTGTGATAAAGTTCTTTATTTTCTGTAATGCAATAAATAAGCAAAAATGTCATACATTCTGGATTCATTACAAATCAACTGAAATATTGCAAGTCTTTTATTGTTTTAATGTTGCTGATTAGGACATTTTTTGGACTTGGTCTGAGGAAATATTCTAATATTTTGAGATAGGATATTTGAGTTTTCTTAAATTGTAAGACATAATCAGCAATATTAAAATAATAAAAGGCTTGCAATATTTCAGTTGATTTGTAATGAATCCAGAATGTATGGCATTTTTGCTTATTTAATTGCATTACAGAAAATAAAGGACTTTATCACAGTATTCTAATTTTCTGAGACAGTCCTATAGATAGATAGATAGATAGATAGATAGATAGATAGATAGATAGATAGATAGATAGATAGATAGATAATTAATCCACACAAGCACCAAATCTGCATTCAGAGCTTCTCCCACACTTATTTTATTCTTATTAGGACAAACAAGAAAATACCCGGGAGCCAGGAGCGTGTCGCCGTTGAAGCGGCTTTCCCGCAGTGTAGAGGCGGCTTCCTGGGAGCGGCTTCCCACAGCTTCTCCCGGAGGCCGAGGCATCACTAACTTCACTGCAGTCTGCATGAGCCCATGTTATTTTTTTACGTCCGTGCTGTACCAGCATGCGAATCCACCTCTGACCGTGCTCTTTCTTTTTTAAGCTTTGAGCCAAGACATCATGATAGCATTTTCATTTCATTCTTTTAACTCAAGTTATTGTCATGTACACACGCTAGCATTGGTTAGCATGTTTACAGCGAGGCATCACTAACTTCACTGCAGTCTGCATGAGCCCATGTTATTTTTTTACGTCCGTGCTGTACCATCATGCGATTCCACCTCTGACCGTGCTCTTTCTTTTTTAAGCTTTGAGCCAAGACAGCATGATAGCATTTTCATTTCATTCTTTTAACTCAAGTTATTGTCATGTACACACGCTAGCATCGGTTAGCATGTTTACAGCGAGGGAATTGAATGACGTACCCCTCCCTCGTCAGCACATATATATATATATATATATATATATATATATATATATATATATATACTGCTGGAGTATTCGTGCGCTTGCTGATTTGCTGAGCACACGGACATCCATGTTTTATGGAAGTCGACAGATGAGCGGCACTCGCCAACAGCTTTTGGGGACGCTAACGTTTGTATCATGTCCCAACTCCTGAAAGCCCTCATTTTCCACAACGCAGTATGGCTTTAGTGTTTAACAATAAATCGGATTATTAAGGTCGTTATTATTACCTTTTATCTGGTCGAGTCCTGTTTGTCTGTCTGTTATGAATACCGCGGTTCCATGCCAGCTTGTCTGTACATCTGCCGTACTCGCACTTGACAGTCTCTGTACATGACGTTGTTCATATAAAATTAACATCGCTTCCATACTTTGGACATTAAACTTGCCAGAGCACGTTGTGTTCGCGTCTTCCAACACTTTCCTCCCAAAACCGAAAGCAAAAGCGCGACCTTACGTCACATAACTGCGACAAGTCTCGCGTGACTTTTTTTTCTTCCACCCACACACAAACACCGCTTCCCGGGCGAAGTCTCGCGTGACTTTTTTTTTCCACCCACACACAAACACCGCTTCCCGGGCGAAGTCTCGCGTGACTTAGAGGCGATGAAATGCAGTTTAAACAGCTCGCTTGTGAATAATATTCTCATTCATTCAGGAGGACATTGCATTCTTCAGGCACTGAATTGAGGGCAACTGGACTGTTTTGGTTGTTTTATAAGACAGCCTGATTTCATATATCAGCAACATAAAACCGATTTATGACGTCTTGATCGGGCCATCGACCGGCACAAGCTATTTTTAGACCGATACAGTAGTCCGTGTGCCGGCGCACTCGCATCGTTAAACTCAAAATCGGATTTCCGGTTCGAATCGGTTTTGGTTACACCCCTCATTATATATATATATACATATATATATATATATATATACATACACATTCATACATATACATACACACATACATATACAAAACTTCTTCCTCTTTTCTTTCTTCCCCTTTCCCTTCTTCCCTCTCCCCTATTTTTTTCTTCCTTTCCTTTCACCCTTCTTTGTCCACGTCTTCCTTTTCTTCCTTTCCTCTTCCCTCCATTCTTTTTTGCTTTCCTTTTCTCTTAAACCAATCCAACATGAGGCAGTAAGCTGCCAACAATCAATTTCCAACTCCAGTCATACCCCATTATGTATCCTACATTTTCAAACATGTGAAAATAAACCTCTAATGAATCGCAGGCACAGTTCACGGAGTCATGAGAGTTTTGACAAAGGCTGTCGCCTCCTCCCGTTTGGTGAAGCTTCTCTACTCACCGCTTGAAGTCGTGATCTTGAGCCTTTCGGGGTGTAAAAGTCCATACTTTACACCTTCACATTGTCGCAGCAGTCGTCTAACCTGGCCGAAAGCAGCTCTCTGTCGGGCTACGGACTGTGTATAGTCTGGAAATATGCGTATGACATCACTGTAAGGGAAATCGGTCCAATTAATTATTAAATCAATAATTGTTAATTATTAAATTAATAATCAATTGGCTCATTAATTGAAGGAGACTCAAACTTAATATTCAAATTAAGTTGAGCTTGCCTGCGGAGCACCACATCTCTTTTTGATAATTTTATCAGGATAACAGATGAGAACCTCGTTGAATCAGTCATTAAAATGAAGGTTGTGCCCTTACTACAATTTTGTGAGTTCTTTGTTCAGCTTAGAGGTCACTATAAATTGTTGAAACACACACACAGTAAACCAGGGGTTGAGTTTTGTGCACGTTTATTCTCTAACCTAGGTGGGATAATCTACTTAGAATTTAAAGAAGCAAAACTAACTACTATGATAGGCAATGAAACGAGAACTAAAATAATAAAAATAATCAAAGGAGAAGAAAAGAAGAAAAAAAGAAACGGTCTTAGCCAAGGTGATAGATTTCTTAAATCAAACCAACATGGGACCCACAATCAACCTAGTTTGCACCAATTTGTACTAGGGCAAAGGCCTGCAAAGTTGCACTTACAGATGGGGTTGGTCTGAGAAGCAGGACCCTGGATGGAGACTCGCCAAGCCCGTTTGAAGATAGAATGGAGAAGGTTCAGTTCAGGAGAGGGAGAGAGAGGTCGTCCGGCTGGCCAACTGAGCGTCACGGGGTCAACCTGCTGGCTGGGAAGCGGCCCTCTTGGTGGAGGCCTCAGCGTGCTTGGGAAAAGCACCATCCGTTGAGCCTTTGCAGGGACTAAAAGCAGCGTGTTTCGCTGCGCCTGTCGCTACACGCGATGGCTTCTGTGCGTTGCCGTGTGCTGGAGGTTAAGCTAGCTGGGCTAGCCCTTTGTCTGGCAGCCGCGCCGATGGAGACCAGGAAGGAGCCAAGGAGCAGCGAAGAAGCGGGAGCCAAAGAGCAGCGGAGAAGAGAGCAGCACGCAGGGAGCGTGCTTTTAAATTGGGAAGGCGGCGGCCTCCACACCAGGGGGGCCGGTTGAGACCACAGTGGAAAGTTACCAGCTGGGGGAGATTTTTGGTAGACTAATCAGATTGAATCTGGATCCCATGTGTGTTAAGATTCTAAGGTCAGAATTCAACCAATGCAACACGTACAATTGAATACCTCAAATGAAATGTTACCTAGCTTACACTGTTAAAACGTGCATACACATGAAAGTTTAGTGGAGAATCTGCCACTGCAATGGAACATTTTCATGACATTTCATGGAGTCAACATTTCACAAATGGCAAACATAACATTTCATAATTCATTGTTCTGTTGCAAAATAAGAAAGTCAAGTTTCTAAGAAGGCTTTTACTGTTCTGATTTGTGTGTGTGTGCGCGTGCGCGTGTCAATCAGAGCATTTGTGGCTGTTTGTGGGGGATGTTCTTGTCCTCCCCACCCCCCACAGTGGCATGTTCAGGCCACAGGAGCTCAATTCCTTTGGAACTGAGGTTGCAAAAAGTTACAACCGGCCGATAATCGTTACAGATCCTCCCTTTGGCGATGGAAACGTTCTTCGACAGAACGTTTCGGTCGGCACTTCTAGACGTGGCATCGGCAGGTGGACAGGTGAAGCACAACAATGCAGTTACCAGAGTACAAAGTTGGTGCAAACCCACCCATCCCCTCCCTTTGCTAAAGCTCGACTCGGCAGTTGGCTATGATGTTATCTTTCCCTCTAGGTCTACACTACGTGTCGTGTATAGAGTGGAAGGGGAAAGTAACAGACGCAACAGGAGAAGAACACGAGAGTGAAAAATAGAAGTCCAATAGTTGTCTAGAGGCCTGTGTAGGAATGTCATGTCAATGTGACTGAAAGGGGGCACTTTCGGTTCTTACTATGACTTTGGATCTTTCTAGGGCAAAATAAAGCTGTATTAAGGGAGCATGCAGGCCGAGAAGACGTTCTCACAACTGAGCTGTTGATGTATCAAACAGATTAGTGCAGCATGTCAAGTCTCAGCGCGGTCACACCTTGCGTGTGAGCGTGCTCTGGTTGGGACACCGAGAAGAAACAAACTCTCGTGGTTAGTTTGGTTCAGCTTAGCGTGATGCTAGGCAGATCGAGGACTAGCGTAGTCCTTTTGGTTGTTTTGTCGGGAGACGGTAGATTGGTAATTTGTTTGCTACGTGTTGTTAGGCAAAAGGAATCTCGGTCGTGACTCGCGTGTTTCGCCATTTTCAAGTTAACGGTGTTTGGACTAACAGCGTTAACAGTTAAGGTTCTTATTTTAAATAAGAAGCTAATAAAAGCAGTAGCTAAAGGCACATTTCTTACCAATCACTTTAGTTGTTTGGGGAGTCTGCTAAAGTTCATTTGAGTCACTGTACACTTTCTAGGGTGTTTGTTTATGCACATGGTGTCATAAGTATGAGTGCAGGTGTGCGAATGGGTGAAGCACAAATTTAATTGGCTATTCAATGGCGATATGGCGGTTAGGTTTGGCCCTAGCCACTTTAAATATGTCGTGAGCGCATTCATACACAACAGCAGCAAAAATGTGTTAGCCATTAGGCGCCAGGGTGTCTGAAACCACTGTTTGGAAAGGGACCGTTTGGGTCCTGCATCAGTTGGAAAGGCAAATGCACCCATAGGTGCCTGATGGGTGGGAGCCAAAAGCTCCAAGTCATCTTGAGGATGAACCACAGGAAGAATCACAAGTGTATCTTGTACCTGCTGATGATGGTCAACAAAGATGGGCGAGGTTCGTCCCTCAATTGTAACCAAGGAAGTGAGGTCATGGAGGTTGGACCTGATTGGCTGGTCCAGTCCTGTTGTGATGACCTCCCTCTGACAGCTATGTGTCATGTCATGGGCGTATGATGTCATGACCCCCCCTTTGGCTACGTGGAGCCACGAACGGCAGAGATGTGCGGTCCACGGAGGAGCAAGAAGAAAGCCCATGACAGGAAGCAAAAGGTGACCACCAAAAGTGAATGTCTTGGCATGAACAGGTGAGCCGTCGACAGGCGAACGAGGAAGGCACGCGGCGGCGGTGAGCCACACAATGAGCAAAAGCAAGAGTAGAACAATGGACTGCAAGTTCATTGAAATCAGATAAGTGTTGTTGAGCACAAAGGCTGACAACGTGTGGCCCAAAAGAAGTACTGCAGGCGCGAAAGCGGGGGCAGTGAATGGCAGGGCAGTGGCGCGCACCATCTGCATTGCAAGGGTGGGCAGGGTGGGTAACAAATTGCTCAGAAATAGGCACAATGCGCCAAGCAGATTGCAAAGAACAACCACTGTGTTGTTTGGGTTGTTCGATGACAATTTCAAGTGCGATTTCAAGTTCAAAGTCCGCGGTGAAGCTGAATGGTTTGCTTCAAAAGTGAGGACAACGGCCTCAATTTGTGTCATACGTAGCTCAGAGGTGCAATCCAAGTCGCGTTCCGTAAGGTGGCAGAGTTGCACACCCTGAGTGGGACGTTCAACTTGGCCGAGGGGAGAGCTGGTGTTGCGAAGGTGACCTCTTGAGGGCATCTCGGGGACAACAGGCATGGTCCCCCCTTGAGCTGGGTGAGAGTCCTGGTGTGAGTTTTGTACACTCCGAACAGGTTCACAAGAAGTCTCTGTTAGGCTTACCGCATAACAATTGGCAGTTTTGGTCAGCGGTGCTGCTGGCAGAGGCTGCCGCACCTGTGACCAGATTTTGCGTCGGTCGTAATCTATCAGGGGCTTGAAGCGGCCCAGCAGATCTTGACCAATGAGGAGCGGGACTGATTCCACAGCAGACACGTACACAGGGTGGACCAATTTGTGTGGTCCAATCGTCCAGTGTAACGTTGCCATGGAGTCCAGATGGGTGTTAGTCAGTGCAAATGCACCGATCTCCAATGAGCAGTGGTTGACGCGGAGCGTCCGGCCACTGTTCTTCAGCATGGCTTGAAGTTGGTTGAAGAGCGTGTTGGACATTACTGTAATGTCAGCGCCAGGATCAACCAAAGCGTCATAGTCTAATGTTTGTTCAAGTGTCGTCCTCAAATAGAACTTACGCGATGCACCTTTAATCTTGAGGTTACCTAAGAGCTGTTTGAATGGTTGATTGACTCGGTAACAGGTGCACTGGCAGAAGGCAAAGAAGGTGCTGGATCCAGTTGGACTGAAAGAACGGTGTTGTCCGACACCTCTGGCTCATTGATGGCTGTCGGCTGACTGTCGTTGGACAATTTGCGCAGCCCATCAAGAACTTTTGTCCAGATGTTGCTGTCAATTGAGGAGTCACCTGACGTGGATGGGGGCTCCTGAGGACTATTTGTGCGGGGAGGTTTCTTTTTGCGAGGTTTTGTTTTCGCAAAGGGTTTCTCCCGTTCACAACCACGGCTGGAGCTATGACTCAACCGCGCAGGTGCACTGCGGCCGTACTGGTGCTTCTGATGAGAACCATTTTGAGGCCGTTGTGCAGGATTTGATGGGGAAGCGGCGATGTCATCGTCGCTTTGCTGTGATTCGGACTGTCGTTCGACCTCGTCTGAACCACCTGCAACATGGTAAACAGAGGATTCCACTGATTTAGCAGCGTTTTTCGCGTAAAAACACAAAGGCCTTGGATGCAAGTTCACGTAGCTCTAGGCTACTTAGCGTGCGAGGACAAGTTGTCACACCCAAGAGGCGGCTTGTGTTTGGGTGGAGGTTGTTCAAAAATAGTGTTTTGAATTCTACCTGTTCTTCCATGTTGGGTTCGTTACGATGCCCAAAGTATGCCTTGCGCAGGCGACTATAATACAGGCTGGGTGATTCCTTTCGGCCTTGTTTTACTGACCAGGCCGCAAGAAAGCTCATTGCTGATACTGGGCCATCAAATTCACGAGACAATGCGTGACATAGTGCTCGATAATCATTCAAGATGTGGATCGGCTGGCGGTCGATCCAATCACTTACTTCTCGAGTGGACGTCAATTTCATGAGGTAAATCTTGTCTTCCGTTGTTGCCTGTGGGAATCTCCTCAAATGAAAATCAAGGTCTTTGAGGTACACAGAAGTGTTATCAGAGCAATCTTGTTTTGGCTGAAATTTCTGAATGTGCTTGGCAATAGTGTCTAACTCTTTTGTAGACATGCCTGGTTGCGCCACATGATGAGGTGAAGAAGCATCTGCTTGTTGAGCAGGAGAAGGAAGGTTGGCAGCAACTGGAGACACACAAGAAGGCGTGGCGCCTAGCGGGGGTGCCGAAACAAGAAGTGTGCTTCTCGGTAGAAGCACAGAGACAGGTGGGCTTGCTCCTCTCAGTGACACTGCAGAGGGAGGGGGCCCCCGTGTGTGTTGAGCGGCAATTGGAGAAGTGCTTGCCATGGAGCGAGTGGGAACCGGAAGTGGCACAGGTGGCTGAGAAGCAGGTCCAAGATTTGCAGAGGAAGTCTGCTGCACATCAGACAACGTGGCAGCGTCTGAAAAAGGAACAGGTGCGTGCACCACAAGTGGATCAAAATGCAAAGGAGAATTCACCTGAGACAGGTCCTGAACGGGGACCTCCAAAGCAGTGGTTTGGGACGGTGTCAATGGACACCTGGTGTTACCTTGTGGGACTTGCTGCAATTTCGATTCAGCCTGGGATGACTCGTCATCCCGGCCAGTGTTGAAGGATGGATGCTGCAATCGCCGGAGTTTTTCTTCCATTGCCATCAACTGAGATTTCAAGCGAAACGTCTGCCTTTTTCCTTCAGTGCGTTCATTTTTCAAAAGTCTAATCTTTTGAGTTAATTCCGCAATTTCATCATTCGCGAGAGCTAGCAAGTACTTATCAAATTCACGATCAGTTTGGAGATCAATCCAATGGGCTTCAGTGTGCTGATTTGATAGTTCTGCAATGCATTCTTTTAGCTCACGAATTTCAGATGTGGCATTATGCCAATTTTGTTCATGCGTGCGGGCAGTTTGTGTACTCACTTTGAGTTCCTGTGTCAATTTTGTAACTTGGTTTCCCAAGTTCACGTGGTCAGATTCATGCAACCATGCTTCCAACTCGGTTAGCTTGCTGCTAACTTGGGCGTGAATTTGCTGTTCTGCTGTCAGAACGCTTTTCACTTGTTCGAGTTCATGGTCACTCAATTTCCACCTAGCCACTAAATTCACCATTAGTCGGCTGAGGATTTGTGCCATATCTTCGTGGGTTAACGACCCTTGTTGAGCGTCACAAACGAGTTGCGCAATGTTGGTGTCAAGAATCTCTGCGCTAGCGCTGGCTTTTATTATTTTATTTTATTTTATATTATTTTAAATGGCAATGCATTAAATAATTGAGGACCCTCAATCAAGTATTGTGTTAAGCAATTTAGTCTGCTAAATTACAATTAACCACAGCATACATTTGAGGTTACAGGTTTTAGGAAACAAAAGTCTACTAAGGACAGTCACATTAAATTAAAATTACATTTAATTCAATAGAGGTTTCCAAAAGTGCCTAAAAATTGGGTAAACACTCTTAACACAACGAGAAAAGCTATACACTCCTGGTTGAGTGTTGCTTTTAATTAAAACAAAAGTAAGTACTTGAAAACGGTGGTTAATTATTTAAACAAACTCTTTGGTTAGTCAATAATTAAAGTTATCAAGCGTTTTAATTTTGTTGGCAAAAGTTCCTCGGCTGCGGTACCGTGAATAGCCAAAGGAGGACGCCGTCGGCGTTTAAAACGCAACGAGGCTCCTGTATGTAGTATAGAGTCGTACTTTGTTCGATCAATAAAGTTTTATGACTTTACCGCATAGACAAAACAACTCCGTCGCTCGTAAGTGACACAGAATGTGTCTTAAAACGAGTGTTTAAATACCTTGCACAAGTTTTAAAATCGTAGCACTTGGCAAGCAAAGTTGTTAGCAAGACGCCGCTAACGTAAACTTTGTCAATGAGTGGCACGTCACCGGAAGTTGCGCGTGCGTGTGTCGCCAGCTGTCAATCTGTCAAACACGTTAAATTCACTCCTTACGGATAATCGCGCGTGTTGTTATGCGCGGCACTGACGCCGAATTATCAAGAAGACACTAATAATTATAATTTAAATAAATCAAGGAGCGGAAACCACGGAAACGTTTTAATTCCCACGGGTTTATATCGCGATACTAGTATCCTATAAGGACTCGCGTCGAGGGGAAAGAGAAAACTACTACTTCCTATAAGACGGTGTTAATTCATTAAACACGACGGAATTAATGAAGATTAAAAAGTGCAAAACGTACAAAAATATTAACCCTAAATTCAATGTTAACACTTGGTGAAACAGGAGTAGGAAAAATATTATAATGTAACGTTTAAGAGTGGCGAAGACACGTGATGTTAAATTGTCTTAAATCCAGTAAGAATCATAGGTTAGGACGGTACAGTAGAAATTTAAATCCCTCGATTAGTTTCAAATCACGGTAACTTGATTATTTAAATTATAAAGTGCTTTGAATGCGATGTTGAAGAAGGCAGACAGTAGGCTCACGGGGGGAGGGGGCTGCGATGTGTCCCTCTTCACACGTGAGTTGCAAGAAAGCAGGAGTCAACTATACTAGCTGTAGTTTGGCAGCTGGCCGTGTAGCAATATGAGTATTAAGCAAACAGTACACTTTAGTGTTAATCAGATGGAAATCTAATTTCAACAATTTAAGCGAACTGTATAACTAGTTATTCAGTACTACAATTTGGCAGAGACTGGGCTCTCAGTGGGGGGTCACGTGGTGAGACGTGATCCTCTCTTGGAGGCCACAGCCAAATGAGGAGCGACTTGGAAGTCTGGCCGTTGGGCCCGCCCCTCAAATTAGTTTATTGGTCGACTGGTTTCAAGGGGTGGTTACCTGAATCCCAGTTAAGTTAAGGATACGCCTCCAAAGATGGCGGATCTTAACACGTGTGTTTTACACAAAAGGCTAGCAGTTTTAGCACCATGTGCCTTACGCTACCCAACAAAAGAGAGTCAACTTAACACCTTGAGAAATGTGCTGTGACTCAAATGGTGGTCTGAATGCAGAATTTCGTGCACCAGACTATTTCCTCAGCCTAAAGGCTTGTAACGTAATCAGGTAGCTAAGCTGATTGCGCCACGTGAGGTTTGGAATATATTTTTAACCCAATCAGAATTCGTGACGAGTTAGAAAAAACATTCCCAGGCCTAAAAAGTTTTGCATGCAATAGAAAAAATGTGATCGTTACTCTTCCACTTTTGTGTGTGTAACATTCACATAGTCGACAAATTCATTCTCTTCTCAATAACTAGTCGTTAGACTGTTATTTAGTGCTTCAAATACACTGCTTTTATACAGCGGATTGGCTCTGGCATAAAGTTTTAGTTAGGTTGCTATGGAAACGAGCTGAAATTTTCCCAGAAGAACACGCTGCACTAAGCTGTTTTTGGATTGTTACATGTGTGTGTTTCACAAAATATGTAACATAAATTGGCCTCACCAAAGGGGCACCATTATGTAAGGGAAATCGGTCCAATTAATTATTAAATCAATAATTGTTAATTATTAAATTAATAATCAATTGGCTCATTAATTGAAGGAGACTCAAACTTAATATTCAAATTAAGTTGAGCTTGCCTGCGGAGCACCACATCTCTTTTTGATAATTTTATCAGGATAACAGATGAGAACCTCGTTGAATCAGTCATTAAAATGAAGGTTGTGCCCTTACTACAATTTTGTGAGTTCTTTGTTCAGCTTAGAGGTCACTATAAATTGTTGAAACACACACACAGTAAACCAGGGGTTGAGTTTTGTGCACGTTTATTCTCTAACCTAGGTGGGATAATCTACTTAGAATTTAAAGAAGCAAAACTAACTACTATGATAGGCAATGAAACGAGAACTAAAATAATAAAAATAATCAAAGGAGAAGAAAAGAAGAAAAAAAGAAACGGTCTTAGCCAAGGTGATAGATTTCTTAAATCAAACCAACATGGGACCCACAATCAACCTAGTTTGCACCAATTTGTACTAGGGCAAAGGCCTGCAAAGTTGCACTTACAGATGGGGTTGGTCTGAGAAGCAGGACCCTGGATGGAGACTCGCCAAGCCCGTTTGAAGATAGAATGGAGAAGGTTCAGTTCAGGAGAGGGAGAGAGAGGTCGTCCGGCTGGCCAACTGAGCGTCACGGGGTCAACCTGCTGGCTGGGAAGCGGCCCTCTTGGTGGAGGCCTCAGCGTGCTTGGGAAAAGCACCATCCGTTGAGCCTTTGCAGGGACTAAAAGCAGCGTGTTTCGCTGCGCCTGTCGCTACACGCGATGGCTTCTGTGCGTTGCCGTGTGCTGGAGGTTAAGCTAGCTGGCTAGCCCTTTGTCTGGCAGCCGCGCCGATGGAGACCAGGAAGGAGCCAAGGAGCAGCGAAGAAGCGGGAGCCAAAGAGCAGCGGAGAAGAGAGCAGCACGCAGGGAGCGTGCTTTTAAATTGGGAAGGCGGCGGCCTCCACACCAGGGGGGCCGGTTGAGACCACAGTGGAAAGTTACCAGCTGGGGGAGATTTTTGGTAGACTAATCAGATTGAATCTGGATCCCATGTGTGTTAAGATTCTAAGGTCAGAATTCAACCAATGCAACACGTACAATTGAATACCTCAAATGAAATGTTACCTAGCTTACACTGTTAAAACGTGCATACACATGAAAGTTTAGTGGAGAATCTGCCACTGCAATGGAACATTTTCATGACATTTCATGGAGTCAACATTTCACAAATGGCAAACATAACATTTCATAATTCATTGTTCTGTTGCAAAATAAGAAAGTCAAGTTTCTAAGAAGGCTTTTACTGTTCTGATTTGTGTGTGTGTGCGCGTGCGCGTGTCAATCAGAGCATTTGTGGCTGTTTGTGGGGGATGTTCTTGTCCTCCCCACCCCCCACAGTGGCATGTTCAGGCCACAGGAGCTCAATTCCTTTGGAACTGAGGTTGCAAAAAGTTACAACCGGCCGATAATCGTTACATCACCATCGATCGAGACGAGCTTCTGAGATGCCATTTTGCCCTACATAGAATGTCCTCCTTCTCACGGTAGTAGTGGCACTTCACTACAAATGCTCTCGGCGGCTGGTCTCCATTCGGGGTTCACTGTAGTATTCGGTGAGCGCGATAGATGACAGGCGGGTCGTTCAGGTTTAGCACCTTCTGCAGAAGTCCCGCAATGAAAGTGCTCGGCGCAGTCCCCACCTCGCGGCCTTCCTTCACTCCGAATACACGTAGATTGCATTTGCGAGACCTCGCCTCTAAATCCTCCGTCTTTTCCTTCAAGCCCATAACTTCTTTCCGTTGGGTCAGCACCTCTTAATGCAGATTAGCGATAGCATCCGAGTGAGAGTTCGCTGTAGTTTCCAGGCCATCGACACGCTCCGCTAGCATGCTAACTTTTCCGTTAGCCTGCTCGATAGCCGCTCTCATTTCGTCACAGGCAATGTGGGGGAGCTCAGCGAAACGCGTCTACATCACTTCAAGGCTGAACCGGAAGTCATGAGCGGAGCGCTTTTTGTTATTCCCTGTGCCCTGAGCCTGTTTTCCTCCCCAGCAGAGCGCCTTTAGTTATTCCCTGTGCCCTGAGCCTGTTTTTCCATCCCCAGCGGAGCGTCTTTAGTTCTCCCATTTTTGGGTGCCCCTTTTTCCCTCAGTTAGAGGTGATTTTGTGTTGCGGAGAAAATAAACTGTTGCCATTGAGGCCTACTTTCTCCCTGCATCTGAGTCCTACCTTCCTCATCGTGTCAGTACACTTTTCTGCCAGCATGGACCCAGCGGGGAAGCTAGAGGCCACACTTCAGAACCAGGAGGTTCGACTGACCCACCAGGAGGAGGTCCAGCAAGCCCTGGTCACCCAGATGGGTGAACTGACCAGTCAAATCCAGGAACTGGTGAGCCACGTGCGGCACCATACTCCTCCTGCCACGAACCCTCGACCACAGCCCGAACCCTCAGCCTCGACCACATCATTCACCGGAGTAGGCCTGAGACTGGCTCCCCCAGAACGTTACTCTGGTGAACCTGGGCAATGTCAGGCCTTCCCAACCGAATGTGACATTCATTTTGATCACTCTGCACAGGCATTTTCCACGGCCCGGTCCCGGGTGGCCTTCATGGTATCACACTTACCTGGACGAGCCAGGGCCTGGGCTACTGCAGAATGGGCCAAGGACTCTTCTATCTGCAGGGCCGTCCCTGAGTTTAAAGCAGCTTTACGCCAAATATTTGATACAATCAGTGATGACCGAGAAAAGGCATGGGAGCTGAGGAGTCTTCGACAAGGCAAGGAATCCGATTAGTCAGTGATTATGCCATCCGCTTTCGCACCCTGGCAGCCAACAGCGGCTGCAACGCTATAGCCCTGCATGATCACTTCCTGAAAGGGCTCACCACATCGATGCAATAGCTGTTGATTCCCATCGATCTGCCGGCCGATCTGGACTTGCTGATATCATTGGCCATTCACACAGACCATCGACGGTGGGATCTCGCTCAAATTAGCAGTCACCAAAGAAGGACTGAACAAGGGATCTTTCCACGTCCATCAGCCACCGGACTTCCACGGCTCACTTCCTCCAAGATGCCAGCCCCAAGAGAAGTTCGAGGCAGTGGTGATGAACCCATGCAGCTAGGCCGGGCCCAGTTGACGCCCGAGGAACGACTACGACGCCGTCGAGAGGGCCGGTGCTACTATTGTGGGGAACTCTGTCACCTAGTGGGGACCTGTCCTGCAAAACGAGTATCCCCGGCAAGCCCTGCCTCACCCAAACCAGCCATGACCCGAAGACTCACGCAAGTCAAAATCACTCACCATGCTGTCACCACAGATCTGCCAGCTCTCATCGACTCCGGGGCCGATGAAAGTCTCATGGACTGGGGACTTGTAAGGCAATTGTAAGCCGCCACAGAGCCACTCACCATGACGATTCAGGCCAGGGCACTCAACGAAAGAGAACTATTCGTTATCACTCACCTCACCGAGCCTCTTGAGGTACAAATAGTACAACACAGAGAACACCTCAGATTTCATGTCTTCCAATCCTCGGCACACTCCTTGGTACTGTGACATCCCTGGCTCCGTAAATACAATCCCCGTATCGACTGGTGCTCAGGGCACATCTTGGAATGGGGAAAAGACTGTGTGGATCACGGAATGAGACAACCAGCGACCTGTGCACCCTCAGCTGTCGTAAACCAGGTGACTCTCACATCCTCCACCCATGAAGAATATCCCGATTTACACACAGTTCCTCCCTGCCACCATCATCTTCGCGAGGTATTCAGCAATTCCAAGGCCATGACTCTGCCTCCATATCGACCCTACGACTGCCCTATTGACCTAATCCCCGGATCGACCATTCCCAAGGGAAGATTGTATTCGGTCTTGGGACCTGAATGCCAAGCCCTTAATGCATGTATTGATGACTCCTTGAAAGCTGGACTCATCCGGCCGTCCTCTTCGGCAGCAGGGGTAGGATTCTTCTTTGTGGGCAAGAAAGACGGCTCCCTACGTCCTTGTATAGACTACAGCCCTCTGAATGATATCACCATTAAGCATCGATATCCACTACCCCTGATGTCTTCCGTGTTCGACCAGCTACAACAAGCAAAAGTTTTCACAAAACTAGATCTCCGGAATGCATATCACCTTATCTGAATCCGAGAAGGAGACGAGTGGAAGACCGGCTTCAACACCCCCCGGGGCCATTATGAATATTTAGTCATGCCTTTTGGCCTCACTAACGCACTAGCGGTAATTCAAGCCATGATCAACGAGGTACCAAAAGACTTTATTGACCACTTTGTGTATGTCTATCTGAACGACATAATGATCTACTCTCCTGACATGATGACCCACCAGAATCATGTGACCCAAGTTCTGCGATGTCTTCTTGGGCACCAGCTGTACGTTAAGGCTGAAAAGAGCCTGTTCCACGTGGACACGATCTCCTTTCTGGGATTTGTCGTGTCACCCGGGAGAGTTGAAATGGAGCCAGACAAAGTCAGCGCGGTACGAGAATGGCCCACGCCGGATTCACAGAAGAAGGTCCAACAGTTCCTGGGATTCGCCAACTTTTACCATCGCTTCATCAGAAACTTCAGCACCATAGCTGCTCCTCTGCACACCTTGACCTCTCCCCAAGTATGATTCATCTGCCTTCTCCAGCCTCTACCCATTTCGTCCAGACCCTGGGCCGAAATTTCCATGGATTTTGTGACTGGTCTCCCCACTTCCATGGTAAAACTACGATCCTCACAGTTGTTGATCGCTTTTCTAAAATGGTTCGCTTCATTCCACTCACCAAGCTTCCCTTAGCCAAGAAAACCGCAGACATCATGATTGATCGTGTATTTCGGATTCATGGTTTCCCTCGGCACATTGTGTCCGACCGCGGACCACAGTTTGTCTCCCGTTTTTGGAGAGAGTTCTGCCAAGCTCTGGGAGCCAAGGCCAACCTGACCTTTGGCTACCATCCCGAAGCAAATGGACAATCTGAGCGCCTGAATCAGCAACTTGAAACCGGACTTCGGTGCCTGGTGTCCCAGAATCCGTCCTCATGGACTACAAACCTGGTATGGATCGAACTCGCTCACAACTCATTACCCACATCTTCCACAGGATTCACGCCCTTCAAGTGCGTCTACGGCTATGACCCCTCATATTTCGCCGACCTTGAAGAGGAATCATCTGTACCTTCCGTCCATGCCATGATACGCCGGTGTCGCAGAATCTCGTCAGCGGCCCGGATGGTGTTGCAATGCCAAGGAGACAGGATGAAGAGGGCCGCTGACCGGAGAAGGAGACCCACGCGCAGCTACCCGTCGGTCCAACGAGTGTGGTTGTCCGCCAAGCACCTCTGTCTGAAGGTACAATGCCCGAAACTGGCCCCACGGTTTGTGGGGCCCTATTCTATCTCAAAAACCATAGGTCCTGCGGCTGCCTTCAGAGTACATCCCACCTTCCACGTCAGCCAGGTCAAGCCAGTCCACGACAGCCCGCTGGTCCCATCGGAACCAGAACCACCTCCCCCTGAGATGATCGACGGAAGCCCCGTCTACAAGGTCAGAAAATTGTTTGAGGTCAGGAATCGGGGCAGGGGAAGAAAATTCCTGGTAGACTAGGAGGGATACAGCCCAGAGGAGAGACAGTGGGTTCCCTACCGGTTCATCATGGACCCATCTCTCATCGAGGACTTTTACCGCAAGCATCCCGACCTGCCAGGGCCGTCGGGAGCTGGTCCCCGCCCATGATTGTCTCCACCTGCCACCAAATATCCCCAGCAATAAAAGCCATCAACCTCCTCCCTCAGTTTGCCGAAGTGTCACAGCAGTGCATGGAAGCGTCCCACAGTCCTCGTCCTTGTTTTTGTGCCTTTTCCTCCCCAGCGGAGCGCTTTTTGTTATTTCCTGTGCCCTGAGCCTCTTTTCCTCGCCAGCGGAGCGCCTTTAGTATTCCCTGTGCCTGTTTTTCCCTCCCCAGTCTTTAGTTCTCCCATTTTTGAGTGCCCCTTTTTCCCTCAGTTAGAGGTGATTTTGTGTTGCGGAGAAAATAAACTGTTGCCATTGAGGCCTACTCTCTCCCTGCATCTGAGTCTTACCTTCCTCATCGTGTCAGATTCCATCTGACACATTGAAAATAAGAAAAGACTTTTCATTTCTGGATTCCTATAATGATACAAAAAATATATGTTTCCTAATTTATACAAGCAAATTGAGTTGCCTTGTGCATGAAATGTGCTATAAAAATAAACTTGCCTTGCCTTGCCTTAATGTCCACATTTTGTTTATCTTATAAAAAAATAAAAAATAAAATATGGCATTCTGCCTCCATGCTTTGATACCTGCAAGCTTCACTTGTGGATGAGTTAGTTGTAAGTCCAATCCTGACAGCTGCTTTTACTTTGAACATTAACGCTGCTACATGACTGCATGATTCGTCAAGACTGGATTTGAAAAATAATTGTGTAAGCTCTGATATCCATTTATTCACCCCAGACCAGATACCATTGAAATTCTCACATCACGGGACAAGTGAAACTGGCCCCACGTCAAAGTCATTGCATTTCCAACAATAAATAAAGAATACAGACACTTATCAATTAAGAATAATTACTCAGGTTTGCAGTCGCACTGGGCAGTGATGATTTTACCGTTGTTTTTGGTGATCACCCACGGGAGATGTGAATCACGCTGCGACTCTGCTTGGCCAGGTCTGACCTCTGCTTTTAGCACGGTCACGTATTTGTGCTTGGCTGATAGGAATGGTCCAACTTTCTTTGAAACAAAATAATCGTAAGCCACCAGGCTTTTGAAAGCTTTTAATTTTTCCGGAGAAAAGGGTCCAGGGCTTTCAATTAAATAACTATTGATGTCCCCAAAGCAGATGTTGGGCCAGGATACCGGTGAGTCAGACCAAATTTTGTCATCCCACGTCTCATATGGGCTTTCAATTGTTTGCGTTTGGTCGCCAATACATACGTTCAGCGTCTCAGTGAACCTCCTCCACCCGTCGGCTGTTAATGTGCTTAAATAGGTGCGATTTCGCCCACTAACTTTCTTCGTGTATGGCGTTTCAATGCACTCCGCCATGTTTTCTGCCACCCAGCCATCCGTGAATGCACTAAAAAATGTCAGCAAAGACGTCCTCCTATAGTGGTGGCAGCACATGGAAGAGTGAACAGGAGGCGAGGGTTCAAAACCCGCCTTATACTGGCTGCAGTTCAACTTTTCCTGTTTCATTTATAATTCATCTACAATTTGTCATTTGTAATTTAAAGACAATTTATCTTTCATTGTTCATTTAACATACATTTTATTTAATGCATTCAATTTAATGTTCAATGACATTTTTACTGGTTCAGCAAAACATCTCTATAACATTTCACAACACTTTAATGATGACAGCAAGTCTCCTCTGGGTCAGTGGATAGAGTGGCAGCAGCGCATGGAACAGTAAACAGGAGATGAAGGTTCAAATCCCACCGTAGACTGGTTGAATTTCAAGTTTTGTCTTTTCATTTATAATTCATCTACAATTGATCATTTCTAATTTTCACACAAACTACCGTTCATTATTTCATTATTTAAATTAACATATTTTATGCATTCAATTTCATGTTCAATGACACATTCACTTTGGCATTCGGCGAGACGTCCCTCAATGACATTTTACGTCACTTCAACGATGACAGCAAGTCCTTTGAAGTTCAATGGGTAGACTACTGAAGCCGACTTGTGATCAGTAAACAGGAGGCGAGTGTTCGAATCCCGCCTTAGGCTGGTTGCATTTCAACCTGTCACTTATGATTCATCTACAATTGATAATTTGTAATTTTCACACAATTTATCTTTCATTATTATTCGATTAACAAGTTATATTTATTGCATTCAATTTAATGTTCAATGACATTCACTACTATTAATAAAAATTACTTGTTACTAGTAATACTACTACAACTATTACTACTACTACTGCTTCTACTACTACTACGAGTAATTACTAGTTACTAGTAATACTACTATTACTACTACTACAAGTAGTAATTACTAGTTCATTACTTTGTAATTTTCACAAGTTATCCTTCAATTTACTTCATGAGTCTTCAGCTTAGCATTCAGCTTTCAGCATTCCCACGCAATTTCTTTGAAATTGCACTTACTCTAGTTTATAAAGCATTTTAAAACGAGCATTGTTGTATTCAACGTGCTGTACATGGAAAAGAAATCGGTCATTCAGTAAGGACTAAGATAAGTAAAACAAGAACAAAAACAATTTAAGTGAGTATATTAGTAAATAAAGGTTACATCAATAAATTAACAAGAAGTAGGCAAGAATAAATAAGTAAATAAATAAATACATAAATACATAAATAAAATAAACATCAAATTCATAAAACACCACAAAACACCAAAACAATGTTAACTCTCATGGTGCGACAAAAGCCGAAGAATACAGATGGGTTTTACGACGGGTTTTAAAAGTAGATAAAGAGGGGGACTGCCTAATATTTTGTGGAAGGTCGTTCCAAAGGGAGGGACCGACAACTGACAAGGCAGTTGTCCTTGGTACTTCCAATTGTGTCTGGACTGCTGACCTGAGGCACCGGGCAGGTGCGTAGGGGTCAATGAGGTAAGGTGGGGCAAGATGTGGGCAGATGGACAGTGAAAGGAGTCATCTTGAAGTTATGAAATTTAGCATGGGATCAAGTTCGTGCTTACCTTCACGGTGACGCGATTCGATGAACGAATATTTTGAACGGTTCTTTTAAATGAACTGATTCTAGTGATTCAGTTCACCTAAAAGAACTGTAATGCCCATCACTACCGGAGACGCCGGTGGCTTGATGAGGAGGCGTTTCAGCTAAAATCCATACGATGCTTGCTGTGTGGTTTCTTTGGATCAAGGTGGCGTGCTGCTGTGATGCTTTTTGCCCACTAAAGTTCATCCTTTGAACGCGAAAGTCAGGAGTGGCGTTTCAAGTAAAAAGCCATATGATTGCAGAAGTTCGTCAGACTGAGGAGGAGGTTTAATTTTTAAATAAATGTGCAGAACTTTAATGGTTTCCGTTGTCATTATTAAAAATAATTTGAAATCTAGCCAAGTTTTTATTAGTCAGCCTAGCTCTTTCTTCTGTCTGTAAATAAAGTAGGACCTCTAAATACAGGCATATTTCTTCAAATACTGAAGCATTAATAGCGTCACCCAGCTAGCAAACGATGTTAAATCAATTCAATCAAGGTTGATTTAACATCCTTTTTTATTTTGGTGACAGTTGAAAATGAAGGAAAAATAACTTTGATTCAACATAGTTTCATTATTAATAACAATCGAAATCAAGTGTGGATTTTGGAAGGATTTCAACGTTGAAACAATATTAATCGAGGATGCAAGAGTGATGACAAATTAACATCGGGTGTCAATGTTGATTCAACGCTATAAGAGCGACAGCGGAATGTTGATTCAACATCTTTTCAACGTCGGGCTGTTATTTGGGTGTGCTATCTTTGTAGCATTTAGCCTACAAGTATGTTCGAGAAGTAACGTATTTGTGAGTACCTTTGAGCGTATTTGTGAGTAAGTTTGAATGAATTTGCAAGTACGTTCAAACGTACTTGCAAATATGTTTGAACATACTCGCCAGCCAAAAATGTTTACCTCCACATTGGCAGCTCCATGCTTTTGTATAAGCATGCTTCCTTCATCACCAAATAAAATTTCAACACCGCTATCTTAGGACTGTAAAAAACTGTTTACAAGGGTAATAGCACAAAATTGTATTCATTTATTAACAACAGTTTGAACAACTTTACACACATATCAATAATAAAATATCAATCATTCTATTAGTGCTCCTCCTCCTGCTTTCCATCCCCAGACAGCTTCTCAGCTTTGCAGTTTGGGCTTTTGATAGCTTGGGGGATGATCGAAAATTCTGTCAGTGTTTGAAAGTTACCTATAGTCATCAGCTCGCCAGCGAAAATGTGAGTCCATTAGTAACAGACCCACAGACCTTCCTCCAGTCCTGACGGACTGGTGGCAACTTGTGTTGTTCCGATACCGAGACTGGTATCGGCAGAGGCGCCGATACTGCATTAAAACAGTGGTATTGGCATTGGTGAGTACTCACAAGTAACAAGCCGATACCATTAATTCCAACCCTAATATAGGATTTTGAATGCAGCATCTTGTGTCTTGCTCGTGCACGACATTCACTGATATGTGACATGTTCACTGCATGCCGATCTAAGATATCCTAATGGCCATTGAATGCTCTGAACCAATGGCAGGACAGCTTTTTCATGTTGAGGAAAAAAACCCTGAAGTATCAGTATCGGCCGATACTGCAAAGCTGGGTATCGAAATTGGTATCGGGAACCAAAAAACGGTATCGAAACAACACTAGTGGCAACATAGTGTAAATGGTAGCTTCTTGTAATTAACAATATTCCAAACCCTAACCCTAACCCTAACCCTGCACAAAAGATAGCTCCGGGTAGCTAATTGTCCACAACATTTGTTGGCTTAGGCTACTTTTGACTATAAATGCCAACAGAACAAGCTTTGCACACATGACCAGTTGAATACCTCCAAAATGACCAGAAACCACTATGTCTGCACGAAGGTAATGTTGTCCATTGATGTTTTTAGCCAAAGGCTAATGATAGCTCCGGGTAGCAAACAGTCCACACGTTTGTTGACTTTCTATTTACTATAAATGCCAACAAAACATTGAAACTATGAGGTAATATAAATTCAGTCTGACCTTGCCTGACAGGAATAATGTACAAAAACGTTGGTTTTGCCGACAATCGGTCGAAGTGAGTGAGGCGACTCGGTCTTTTCCTTACATCCGCAGCAGCAGACAGCGATGCATATTTCCTTTTATTTTGGGGCAAAATTGCATGTTGAGGGAGTGAAGATACCCTTTATTAAAAAAATTAAAGCCCCCTTTGCTTTCTTCGAAGAGAAATATCGGCGTCCTGAAAATATCTGACAGAGAAATCACAAGGAAGAACTGACAACTTTGCCATAGAGCACATGCTGTTTCGCTAATCTTGCCCGAACATATGTCGGAGCGAGATGCGTGTTGCATAATGAGGGCGGGCAGGGGCGTGCCACAGTAAGGCCAATTGTGTCTGCTGTAAGAATAAAATGTGCATTCTATTTCTCTTTAAAATGGATAACTATGAGGACAAAAAGAAAAGACATATTGATACATTTTTAAGGTTGTTGACATCATTGACAAGCCTGCTTTGTTATTAGATTGTAATCATAAAAAAAATACTAAAATAGACTCCAAAATTGTCCATCCTGGAACCAGCTGACAACATTTATTAAACTGTAACCTGCAGGATTCCGCGTGGATCGGGTTCCCAATGACCTGGATGCTGTGGTTATTGGCAGTGGTATGGGTGGTTTGACAGCTGCAGCTCTGTTGTCCAAGGCTGGAAAGAGGGTTCTTGTTTTGGAACAACACGATCAGGCTGGTGGCTGCACTCACACCTTCCAGAATAAAGGATTTGAATTTGATGTGGGTAAGTCAATTCCTCTATGAATTTTTCTTTGAAGTTTGAATACCTTTAGTCTGGTAGATCTGGTGCAGGGGTCTGAAGCCCGCAGCTCCAGAGCCACATGCATGGCTCATCTGCTGTGGTTAACTGTGACTTTGGTAAAAAATAAATGATGATCCACAAAGAATGCACTGCGTCCACAAACAGCACCACCAAATTGTTCTTCATTTGCATCTGCATTTGTGTTCTCGTAACGTCCGATTCACAAAGAATATTGCAATAATTATATACCAGTGTAAACACGGCCAAAGTTTGACAGTTGTGTGCAGTTTGCACCTGATTTATCACACATGACAATCCTGGATTTGTGTCAAGAGCACCATGGCAGTATAATTGTAGTTAAGAGAGAGATGAACTCAGAAAGCGTGCTTGGACCGAGGAGGTGCAAATGCAGAACTGTCCGAAAAAAGTTCATGGACGTGCCTCTAAGCGTTTTCCTCATTCAGCACCATTAAGACATGCTGAGCGTAGAAGAATACAGCATGTCATTCATTCACTCATTTAATGTCCATGAAATTCTAATTATTGCAGCGATAATTTTTTGTTTTTATAGGTTGATGTGAGCATATGTAGCAATGTGCATGTGGATTTTCATATTAGCATAACAAGTATAATCTCAGCCTTGGTTTTACCTTCCCCCATATAAATCTGACAAATTGTTTTTTCAATACAGAAAAAATTACGGAGGAGGTGGCAAGGGGACATTCTGGAAAAAATAAATCAACTTGGGTAACATGTTAATTTTCAGTGCGTTGACCCTTCCAATTATAGAAAATTGCAATGAGGTCCATCTGTTAATTGACTCGGTGATTTCATGTAACAATGGGGTATAGCTTGCCTCAGCCACGTGCTCCAAATTAGACAAAATTTGGATCCCCAAGTACTCAAACTTCTCCACTACATTAAATTGAATTGCTGTTGGAAGTGGATTCCTTTTTTCACCTTCATTGAGTATCAGTATGGAGGATTTACTATTATTTATTTTGTAGCCAGAAATTTTACTGAAACCTTCAATCAGGTGTAGCAGTGCTGGGATTGAATCAGACAATTTAGACAGTTTGACAGTTTTATATATGGGGTTGGACTCTCTTCCACTCTGGAGTTGCCCACGGTGAGAGGCACAGAGCAGGTGTGGGCATACTTATTGCCCCACGGATTGATTGGGAGGAACCCGAGCGGTGTTCTGTTATTGGACTCCTGTGCTCGTCACGGACTGTCCATAACGAACATCATGTTCAAACACAAGGGTGTCCATATGTGCACTTGGCACCAGGACACTCTAGGCCGCAGTTCGATGATCGACTTTGTAGTCGTGTCATCGGCTTTGCGGCCGTATGTGTTGGACACTCGGGTGAAGAGATGGGTGGAGCTGTCAACTGATGATGTGGTCCTGGTGATGTGTTGGCTCCGATGGTGGGGAAAGATGCCGGTCCGACCTGACCCAAACGTATTGTGAGGGTTTGCTGGGAACGTCTGGCGGAATCCCCTGTCAGAAAGAGTTTCAACGCCCACCTCCGGCAGAACTTCTCCCTTGTCCCGGGGGAGGCGGGGGACATTGAGTCCGAGTGGACAATGTTCCGCGCCTCCATTGTTGAGGCAGCCGATCGGAGCTGTGGCCGTGAGGTGGTCGGTGCCTGACGCGGCGGCAATCCTCGAAACCCGCTGGTGGACACCAGCGGTAAGGGATGCCGTTAAGCCGAAGCAGGAGTCCTATCGGGCCTTTTTGGCCTGTGGGACTCCGGAGGCAGCTGACGGGTACTGGCTGGGCAAGCGGAAAGCGGCTTCGGCGGTTGCTGAGGCAAAAACTCGGACATTGGAGGAGTTTGGTGAGGCCATGGAAAACGACTTCCAGACGGCTTCGAAGAAATTCTGGTCCACCATCCGACATCTCAGGAGAGGAAAGCAATGCGCTATTAACACTGTCTATAGTGGAGATGGGGTGCTCCTGACCTCGACTCGAGACGTCGTGATTCGGTGGGGAGAATACTTGGAAGACCTCCTCAATTCCACCAACACGTCTTCCTTTGAGGAAGCAGAGTCCGGGGACCCTGAGGTGGGCTCTCCTATCTCATTTACTTCCACATTATTCATCCAATTGACGTCGTTCCAGCTTCAATATATTCCACCATTTCACGTCATGAGCTCTTCCATCTTACCACCTAACTTACCGCACATGGCGGCCATTTTCCAACTTACCATGCACGGCGGCCATTTTAGACAAATGATATGCCCAGGTTTCTCGCCAACCTGGCCTCCCAAGGCGGTGGCCATTTTGGCCAATTGATTAGGTATGCGTGTGATTCTTGCCAGGATATTCCCCGACCTGAACAGGAAGTGACCAATATCAACAGGAAGTGACCTCATATCAACAGGAAGTGACCTGATTTCAACAGGAAGTGACCTGAATGTAACAGGAAGTGACCTCATATCAACAGGAAGTGACCTAAAATCAACAGGAAGTGACACGATTTCAACAGGAAGTGACTTAATTTCAACAGGAAGTGACTTAATTTCAACAGGAAGTGACCTAAAATCAACAGGAAGTGACCTGATTTTAACAAGTTACCCAATTTCAACAGGAAGTGACCCGATTTTAACAGGAAGTGACCTGATATCAACAGGAAGTGACCTAAAATCAACAGGAAGTGACCCGATTTCAACAGGAAGTGACCCAATTTCAACAGGAAGTGACCCGATTTCAACAGGAAGTGGCCTGAAATCAACAGGAAGTGAGCATGCTAGTGCTAAGTTAGCATGCTAATGCTAGCTAATGCTAACGCTAGATGAACATGCTAATGCTATTGCTAGCTTAGCATGCTAATGTTAATGTTAGCTTAGCATGCTAATGTTAAGTTAGCATGTTAATGCTAATGTTAGCTTAGCATGCTAATGCTAATGTTATCTTAATATGTTAATGCTAATGTTAGCTGAGCATGTTAATGCTAATGTTAGCTTAGCATGCTAATGCTAAGCTAGCATGCTAATGCTAATGTTAGCTTAGCATGCTAATGCTAATGTTAACTTAGCATGCTAATGCTAAGCTAGCATCCTAATGCTAATGTTAGCTTAGCATGCGAATGCTAATGTTAGCTTAGCATGCGAATGCTAATGTTAGCTTAGCATGCTAATGCTAAGTTAGCATGCTAATGCTAATGTTAGCTTAGCATGCTAACGACAATATTGAGTTAGCATGCTAATGCTAATGTTAGCATGCTCATGCTAATGCTAGCTTAGAATGCTAATGTTAGCTTAGCATGCTAATGTTAAGTTAGCATATTAATGCTAATGTTAGCTTAGCATGCTAATGCTAGCTTAGTATACTAATGCAAAAGTTTGCCACTCCTTACACCATTGCGACTCGATTCAGCTTCATTCAGCTCTCCAGCCTTGTCAACTTCCGCTTACCCACAGGACTTAAATCGGGAAATATGTCCTGATCGACTCTCCAATCAAAGGGTTAGTAATTCCCCTTTTCCCTCACCGGCTCTAAGGCGTCAGCGTGAGGAGACGGGAATTAGTTAAGCCGATATGTCAAAGTGGATTCACCTAGGTTTGTTCACTGTCTTCTTATCATGAGGCCAATCCGTTTCCATCCACCTATCAATCCTGAGTGAATAACCACACAGAGCCCAGGAATAGTAGTCTGAACACCTCACTTACATTGGCAGCTCCACTTTACTGAGTTGTTTGCATTTGTTATTGACCTAGTCATTTAATAATCCTTGTGTGGATCATACGGATTTGTTTCATATCAAGCAGGAGTATTTGACTTTATTAATACAGATGGAAACACTGGTTAGATGTTATTCGAGTGCACTTCCCTTTTTCCGGGCGTCCACTGCCGCCGTGTCCGTTTGAAGAAAAATAATGCGGACTTATAAAATGTCCAAAAGGAATAAAATAAAAATGAAAAGAAACAAATAAAATAGTTAATTCACATCTTGTTTTACAATTATTTTATTTGGTCTTATAAAATGACCTTGGACTTATAAAAACGTCCAAAAGGAATAAAATAAAAATGAAAAGAAACAAATAAGATAATTAATTCACAATTGGTTTTTCAATTATTTTGTTTGGTCTTATAAAAACGACCTTGGACTTATAAAAACGTCCAAAAGGAATAAAATAAAAATTGAAACGAAACAAATAAGATAATTAATTCAAAAATTGTCTTTTAATAATTTTATTGACAATAATGATATAACCAATATGAATCATAAAAATCACATTTAAAAATAAAACATAAAATCAATAAGAAATAAAATAAAATAGGAAACAGGAAATCAAAAATAATATTTAAACCTTTTATAGGCGCTTTCTAAGATTGATCATTTCTCAAAAGAGCTCAAGACCCGATTTAAAATAATTTAAAGATATGGGAGTGGTTAAAATGGCTCTTAACCTACACGCGATTAATCTTTCATACCTTCCTCTTAAACACCTTATTAATTAAAGTTTTGTACTTTACCCAATCTGTGAAGAAAGTTCCATTCACGGCTAAAAGTCAAAGATCCTTCGTGAAAAACCTAAGTCCCAAACAGCCGCGAATCCGTCTTCAGAAACACACTCCGTCCAGACCACATCGCAGGGTGAAGAAGAAAAAAGAGCCCCGGTCTCCGCTGGGGAAGACTTTATAACCTTGGGTCATATCACTGGTTTCCTCAGTGTGAGTGTCCTTCCGCGCCGTCCTTCCACATATCAATGCGCAAAGACTTGTTGAGACTTATTCTCAGTAATTTTCCACACAGATGGGCCATAAGCGCACAAACTCTAAATAAACACACAGAAGAGACTGGTTGCTAAGCTACGCACACCACAGAGCGCAACCAGTCCCTGTTTTTGTCATTCTGACACTTCTGTTCTGCTCATAATCATATGTCATAGGTCTTGAGCTCTATTCAACAATCATGAACATTAAAATCAATAACATCATATATGTATTAATGTTCTAACCATAATAAAGCAAGCATGAATAACATGTATATACATGACATGTTAAATCCCAAATTCTCTCAGGGAAACTTAACAGGTTATTTCTAATTCTCGTTTCACATCATGCATGTCATTGTTGAGAAGACAATACATACAGGTAATCTTTTCACTCAATGCACTTACAGCAATATTATCAGCGATAAAGACAGTATCGCTTGTAAAGAAAAGAAAAGAAAAGACAGCAAAACTTCATAGTTGGCGTCAATGTGCTGTAATCATTGATCCATAAATCAGGTTAACAATTGTCGAATATAAATTGTGTATATGTGTATTATCACTTAGTTCAGGATCCCATTTATTTACACTTAATTTGTATTTGGCCACTTCCTTCTACAGGATGTCATGGCTATGCTGAGTAGGCGGCTTGGTTGTACAGGTTTGGCGGCATCCGGTGGTGACTTTAAGGAACTGCACCCAGAGGCCATGTAAGGGTTTGGCTTTCAATCATGTAGACACCAATTGGTCTCGAACTAAGAATTGAGTCTAGTTCATTAATTTGTTATCTCATTTTACATGATATGGCGTTTCATCTGACCCACTCAATCCACTCAATTCAACACCCCCGCCTAGAGATCAATGGTGTCCAAACTGATCAACCGCACAAGCCCGTCACCCAGCTCCAACCATTCATCTTCATTCAACCCCCTTATGTCATCCGGCAACGGAGACACCGGGGATTCAGAAGGCAAGGAGACCGACGGAGGATCAGTAAGAGGAGACCACAGGCCCAACTCACCTATCATCAGGGAGGGAGACGACCCCGTTCCACCCCCATCCTCGCCTGGCACACCCTCCGGGTCATCAGTGGTCGATGAAACCGTGGGGGAGGGTGATCTCAACAGTGGCATAACCTTACCAACTGGAGCATCCTGTCGGGCGGCACTGGGTTCCCCAGGCTCGTCAACCCGGTCCAGGAGGGCGTTACAGGCGCGTAGGGCCACTCATCCCGATTAGGTCCGACCTGTCTCAAAGGAGTGGCGGCTACACAGAAGCCAGCCGATGTGTTGAAAGTCAGGCGCCGAGTACCGTCAGGCAGGCGCCATATCATGCGCATCAAAGGGAAAGTTCTCCCGATGAATTCACCTTCAACGTTAACATAATAACGTATCTCTTTCAAGTGACTTTGAACCAAACCTTCCAACTTACTTGAGCCCGCGAGGTCAGCAAAGCCAGGCCATACCCAGGAACCACACTGGATATCAATGAAGAGATCATTTATAAAATTTAGAAAAAGCCCGTCTGGTATGAGCCACATTTCTCTACTCTCATCCTCTGCGGGCAAAGGATAGCAGCAGTGTCCATAGAAAGCGTCCCCCACCACCCAAGCGGACGTGAGGAAATCGCTTCCACAGAAGACACACCGCGGCTCATCCTGGTTATCCTGTTAAACACACAAACACAATTCGACAATTCTTAGACCTGGGGGGAACCTAAAATATCGCGGCTCCCAGTATATACATTCTGATCTTGGTGTAAGTTTCCATCCGCATCTACTCCATCGAGAGAATGCGGAACACCTCTACTACGGGAGAGCGAGGGTGTGGTCGCTCTTCCGAGTAGCGGGACCTCTTGGCGGGAGAGTAAAAAAACTACATAGATAAAAACCCAAATTACTAAAACCAATTGGTCGACCAGACATAACCAAAGGAGAATTAAAATTATTCCCCATAATATTAATTTAGTTGTTCGCCAAATCCAATACAACAATAAAAAAAACATATTATAAAAATTATCCAATGTTCCACTTTATTACTCACGTTTTGAAGGGCGCCTGGTCTCCCAATAATACCTTTACCCGGAGCATTGCAAGCCATGGTTAGTTGTTGTTTACTGTTCCGCCAAAAGATTTCAGTGAGAAGTGAGGAAGTCAGGGCTAGGGCGTCTTATTTATAATTGGGTCGATCCCGCCCTTTTCTGAAGCCCATCCTCACTGCTCAATAATTTCCCCTTAGTCGCACCCCCCCCATTTTTTCTGCAGCTCGTTGGCCAATAACTGAGCTTTAACCTTATTTGGTGAGGTTTTCTCTTTATAATTTTGGTGGGGAGATAACGCCAAGTCCCTCTTTTGATAACTGCAAAAGCTATAACTGCTAACAGGACAATTCCTAACCCTAGCAGGAACCATAATCCTACATCATATACTAAACTATACAGCCCTGTACTTATTCCAGTAAACGCGGTTTCTGCTTCATCTTCTACAACTGTAACGGCTGTTGTGGCCACGGTTTTTACTACTCCTTTTACTGCCAATCCCATTCTCTCATACCATGTACATACATGTTCCCCCTTATGATCATATTCATCACCGTGTCCACAATGCAGCCATCTCTCAGTAGGTTCGTGGCATGTGCCAGGGCCTTAAATATTATTATTGAATCCCAACCAATCAAACCCTGTAACTACATACCCCTTACAAAGGTTCCTCCTAAATGCGTGACCCTCTAAAATTTGCATAATAGAGTTAGGGGGCTTGGGGAGAATTTTCAGTCCTACCATTTTGGACAAGTCATTATCTTTGTCCCATCTCGTACAGTATTCCCTACCTGCAGCTTGACTCCGGATCCATTGATTACTATTATCCTTGATCCATACCGCTCCCTCATAATTGGCATAATCCTCATCGCGATAACGTACATTACAAAAATACTGAAATCGGGAGACTTCATAACAGGGGATACGAGCTAGTACAACTGTACATTCATTAAAATTTTCCATGGACTCTCCCCCCTTACACAACATTTCCCATGGCCTTGGATTAGCGTATAAGGCTGGTCTTTCAACGTCAGGCCAAATATCGTTCTCTCTAGAGTACACCGTCGCCATATATTGGTATTTAACCCAATAATTCTCCGACTCTCCTAAGCAAGGTATCACATCTTGAACCACCTCATCTTTATTGAGCCCCCACCACGTCTTACTTTCATCTCTCGTGTGTCCTTCTTTCCATGCTTGTAGCACCCCTTTAATCGTTAGGTTTGTCTTCAACCCTGTACAGTTATATATCCAATGAGTCAAAGGTGGCGTTCCTGTCTCCACCAAGTGGCATCGCGGTGAAATTCCACTTATCCACTCCTTCCTATGCAATCTGTTATACATTCTTAATGCTACACATTGGTCAATTTTATCAAAATCACCCTTTGGGACATTATGTAAATCATCCGGTGTAGGAATACGTTGAGCCCACATCCGTGCCCATACTACTTTTAACACATTTATTCCCAAAGTTTTATTAAAGGTTGATTTCAATATAAATGTACCTCTTTTCCATATCCATGGAAAGGAATCATTTAGCCATACTTCGTGTTTCACTTCTATTTTCTTTTGATCTAATGCGTTTCAGGCATATAATCTAATAAAGGGACTCAGGATTAAATTTACATCACCCCTAAGCCCTATATCGGGGAGTGTAATTCTATTACCCTCATCCGCATAACAAAACATATGATAGGGCTCAAAACAATATTTCATCATATTCCAATCACAATGTCTATTATTATACGACTGGGCCTTTTTTAACATTAAACCACAGCCTGGCCGTTGCGTTATTACTCGTTTAGTAATCTTAATCGCCACCGGCTTCCTAAATTTTCCAAACACACCTCCGCGCAGCTTAAAAAATTTAGGTGACTTACCTAATGATGGAGTAGGAGTACCTGGCAGGTAATCAGTGGTCCCGTTGGTCCCTGGCTCCTCGCACCGAAAGGTTATGCAGTTCCAACATGGTTCCCATGCCGGGCGAAATTCGGTACAAGTGTCATTTCGTGGGGCCGCCAGGTAGGTGAAGTCAGGGGCGTCATGGTCTGTCTTCAGCCAGTATCCACCTGTTGCATCTGGCAGTCCTGCACAATATTCGTTGAAGTACCAAGCAGGTTCTTCCTTCTGGACCCAGTTATTTCTGATGATTCTTTGTTCTTGCTTCTCCAGACATAATAAGGTAATATTGACCGTGGAGTCGCTTGTTGTGTTATCAACTCGTAGAATCACTGGATGTGCACACTTGCTTTTTGATTTCGCAGGGTATGTAGTACTTCTTCTCAAAACCTCTAGGGTTTCATTATAATATGTGCTGTTGAAGGTGCGAAGATAGGAATCTATTACTGCTATCTTCTCCCTTCTCCATCCTACCTCACAGGGTTTTCTCTCTCCGGCACCGCAGGCTCCCCTATTCTTTCCCTTCTTCCTTCTCCATTCCTCACAAACATGCTTCACCTCCACCTTACAGCACGTCTGGTTGGTTATTTGAGTGGTGCCATGCCGTATTTCTACTAGGTCGATGGGATTAATTGGGGCCATGCTATCGATGCTAGATCTTCGTCTCATCCCTACTCGCAGCGCCAACAAACTATATATCAAAAGTATTACTGCGAAGCAAAGTATGGTAGTCATCAAAACTCTTCCATACCTCCAATTTTGTCGGTGGAGGTTGACACGAAAGTTCATGTACACTCTGTCAGCTTCAGGTTGTTAGTGAACTGTGTCCAGCGGGTCTTCATTTACTGGAGTCCCATAATAGTTCTCTGACTTTTTGCGCTTCGGTTGGCGTGTAATTGTTCCTCCATTGGAGTAGACATGCGGCCCTTCTCCTACCTCTAGAGTCAGGGGGTGAGGCACATTTAGAGTCGCAGGTCGAGGTATGTCATACATCGGGGTTCCGTATCCAGGCGGATTCCATCCTTGCCGCTCGAGACGTCTCCTTGCCTTGGCTGAACAAAGTTTTCCAGGTATTACTAGCTTGCTACAACCTTGCTCTTCCTCCATCTCGTAGCTCCGTTTCCTGCTTTCTTCTTTTGGTCTTGTCCTTTAAGGACTGTTGTGTTTTAACATCTCCTTAGCTCCTCCTCCTTTTCTTGGGGGTTGGCTTTCATTACACAGTTATCTTTTCTATATACAAAAAATTATTTTCTTTTAAATAGGAGGTGTTTTTTTTTTGGTTTTTTTTAATTTATTTATTGATAATCAATTTTCCTAGCGTTTCTTGATCTTTTGACTACTTATCTTCATCATGTTTGGCCCGCAATTCAGCCAATCTATCTTGCATCTGATTTCGTAAAAACTCTTGATAATCAAACAACAGGGCCATTGCGGGTCCTGGTGGCTTCTCCTGTTCGCGATTCACGGGGGTTTGGTTGAACCTCTGTACCTTGGCTTCTGCTTCCGCGATTCTTTTTTCCAATTTTCTAATCCTTTCTCTCATTTCTCTTTTCAGGGAGGCTTCTTCATGGAATTGTTGAACTAAAGACACCCAATATGGCCTAAATTGACCAAGATCTTGGAAGAGATTTTGTAGAGCCGGTACTAGTCCTCTTAAAATATTTCCTACTAATTGATCATTTGTTTCTAACCTTGTTATTCGATTCCTCAGCTCAGCAATTTCGTCTTCCATCTCCCTCTTGTTGTTACTTCCCTGCAGATGTGGAAGGCTGTGGATCCTGGCGTCTGTTCCAAAGGCGTGACAAAACTATCTTGAGGTTCTTGTGCTCTCTTACCTCGTCATCCTCACTGTCTTCACTCAACTCGAACTCGTACTTTTTTTCTTCTGGCTCCTCCTTGTTAGGGGAGGCGCTCTCTCCCTTTGCTGGCCCTTCCCTCCATTCCGCCTTTGACCTCGCGGCTGGAGTTTCCAATACTTTACCCATTTCCATCTGTTCCTCTTGGGGAAAAACGGAATGAGGGGCCTTTCTACATTTTCTCACCAATTTCTTCCATCTAGGTGAATTATACTGACATGGGTTTGCCTCGTTAAAACTAGGGCATCCACGTAGCGACCAATGTCTTTTGTGGTCGCCGGCCACATTTCCTTCACCGGTACAACCCGGGTATGGACATCCTTGCCATCATTTTTTCTTTGGGCGACCTCTAAGGTCAGATTTTCCCCTGACATGGGTCACCCGTTCTTGCCCAAGCCTTCCCTCACTTAATGAACTCGCATTAAGTTTTTCTAGCTCTTCTGTGGACACCTGAGCTAATGCCATCATTTTCTCATTACTACTAGGCCTTATATTTTCAATCTCTTCATCTCTATAGGTCCTTATATCTTTACCACTATACATTCTTATCTGTGCACTACTATGGCACTCCCCATAAAAAGTACATTTGGGGTGAAGCCGTTGGGCTTCCTCCTCCGTACTCATTGATACTGCCATTCCCAAGGAGTACATACCCTCATAGGGTTTTATGGACATCATTATTTTTACTTTTATCCAGTATCCTGGGTCAGACCTCGTATCTCGTTGAGGCGACACCACTGGACTCACCCTTACTACTGCTGTTTTAGCCTTATATTCCATTCTATCCAATGTAGCATTCATTAGTACATTACTGCTACCTACACTAACAATATCTACTACTCTTTCTTGTGGGACGTCAGATAATGTTTCCATCGGAATATCCCCTCGGGCCAATACACCATTAATTATATTGGCCCAGGGTACCTTTGGTTCAACTACATACTTAGGTTCAACGTATATTAGAGTTGGCGTCGCTTCCGAGCCAACAATAAGCGGAGCCGGGCGATACTCACCTCCTCCTGGCGGCCAGTTGTTGTAGAGCAGTGCCTGAAATCTCGGGTCGCACGTCCTCTCGTTTATCTCCATCGGCCAATAGGTCAGCAAATCGGAACTTAGCGACTTTATCGGGGTTTCTGCTCTAGTTAGCTGCCACCCTTCGGCTTCCCCAGCTCTTATTAGTGAACCTTTCCCCATTCTCATCCTACAATGTTGGCAATACAGTATGCTCTCTCCGTCCCACAAACATTCACAATACTGTGCCTCCGTATTCTCTTGCGGGGCCAAATCCCACTGCGCATACAATTTTATTCTAGGTAGGCTCTTTATTCTACAATATCCACATACCTGTATTTCAAGTACCTTAGCCGAGCCTATCTCACTCAAATCCGGCTTAAGACCGTCTAACCAGCCTTCATCGGATATATTCCACTGGCTCATCGACTCCTCGCTCCCACCACAAATTATGCAGGTCAAGATAGCCGATCGCCAACTAAAACCTTCTACTCTATTACTAATATATCCTCTTACTGCATTTATCCAAAGATTAAATGCCCTCCAGCTCCCTCTTCCTTCAACTGCTTCTAGATTTCTGGATATATTCAAACCATTCCAACTTCAGCATGTTAAACTCATTCCATGTCATTCAGTATCATTCAACATCATTCCAAATCATTCCACAGGTATTCATTCAGCTCTCCAGCGTTCACACGCCATTTCCCCAGAAATGGCATTTCTAGTTTATATTATTATTATTATTATTATTATTATTATTATTATTATTATTATTATTATTTATTTATTTATTTATTTATTTATTCACGTAACCGGCAAACCTCCTCCATTATTTTGCCGTTAATGTCTTTGATTGGTCAATCAGAAGAGCGACAAAATGCCATGATTGCTTTCTAGACTTTACTCGCGGGTTTGAATAACCCAAATGTGCATGTTTACTCTGCTGCTCGAGAGCAATGCGCATTCCGTCTCGTTCGTTAGCTTTGAGGCCACTTAGCATCACAAACTCAAGCTAACGAGATGGTGAGTTACCGGTCACGGTAAAACAGGGTCTTTTTCTTAAATTGGATGTGGACTTTTTAACCAGCGCAAAGTTTCCAACACACTGAGAGGGTTTTGTAATCTTTACTTGACACAAATGATAAGTGATGGCTGTATTTCCAATGAGCAACTGCATCCGTTTGTGGCTGTCCAACTGATTCTTCGACTTCCACTGCTAGCACTGCGGCTCAGTGCTCACACATGTTGGTACACGTGACCCGTTGCGTCTTTCAGCTGAGAAAACGTGACATGCGATATGACGTCACTCCCAAACGCAAGAGAAACATTTTCTCCTCGAAATTATCTTCGAAAAGGACATTTTGCATTCTACATACATTATGAGATAATAAGAAAATAGTAACGTAGAGCCACTTAAGAAAGTAACTTTAATCAGATTACTGGTTTGGAAAAATGAACGCATTAGATTGCTCGTTATTGAAAGAAAGTATTCAGATTATAGTAACGTGTTCCTGTCACGTTAGTGACAACAGTGGTGGTGAGTTTTAAGTAGTGTATCTGTAATAAGGCATAAGGCTGACTGGTAGAAGACATCTTTTTTTTTTTTTTTTTTTTTACAAAAATGAAGAAGTGTGCATATAAATTAAATCACTATAATCCAAAACTGATAAAACAGTGCACTAACCTTTACTGAGAAAGGAAACCACTTTTTCACTCTAACCCCCCAAACTTAGCCATGCATTTTTTGAATAGGCTCTCAATATGGACTCCAAAAGACAGCTTGTCGACCAGCCAAATACCCAAGTATTTATTGGACGACACCCTCTCTATTGAAGTACCATCCAGAGTTGAAAAAGTGATATGATATTTTCCGTGATATTTAAATTTTTTGAAAAGGATCTGTATATTACTTGACACTGTCAGACTGGCTTCTAAACGCAATGAATAATAAATTGTAATTAATTATTGTTTCCACCAGGCATTCATTATCTTGGCCAGCTTCATGAGAACAGTCTGCTTAGGGTTGCCCTGGATCAGATCACAGAGGGCCAGCTACAGTTTACTCGGCTTGAGCAACACTTTGATACATTGGTCTTGGGTCAGCCTGGAAGACACAGGTAATACTAAATACTACACATATTTGATATGGTTTTGTTTTTGTTGTTTTTTTCCCTAGACGGATACCAATTTGATTACTCAATTCTTCTATATTCACCGATATTGGTACCAAAACCCCAAAACAATTACAGATGTTAAAGACCTACATATCTCAACATCTCAGCATTTTCATTAAAATTGCATGAAATTATAGCAATTTTCTTTTTGCTCTAATTTCTAACTTTTACTTCCTGATTGTAAAACAGCCAGCCACAAGAGGGTGGCTCATACTAGTATCGGTCACCGTGTAGTCATGAGTACCGATACCTTGAATTAAGGCCAGTTATCGGACCATACTCACCCATCCCCCACTTAATACTCTCAGTATTTCATTTAGTTTTTAAAATTTGTTATTAGTGTTTCATACCATCTTTGACTCATTTCACCTTCACTACTTAGGGAGTATCATATACATGCAGGAAAGACTGAAATGGCAGCGAACCTGAAGAAGCAGTTTCCAGGCGAAGAGGATGCTGTTGATGAATTCTTTAGATTAATAAAGGTAGAGTAAATGGATGTAACCATGCATGGATTTGTGATTGATTAGTTTGAGCCAACATACATCTAGCAGTTGTTGTTGTTTAGATGAAATTGAAATATGATTGAAATGAATATGAATATGAAATGAGTTTCCTCTGCAGGGTGTCTGGGCTCTCCCTTAGAGATAGGGTGAGAAGCTCGGTCATCCGAGAGTGACTCAGAGTCAAGCCGCTGCTCCTTCGTGTTGCGAGGAGCCAGCTGAGGTGGCTCGGGCATCTGGTTCGGATGCCTCCTGGACGCCTCCCTTGGGAGGTGTTCCGGGCATGTCCCACCAGCAGGAGGCCCCGGTGATGACCCAGGACTCGCTGGAGAGACTATAGGCGCTTTTCCACCGAACCGGTTCCACACCGAAGCGGCAATTTTTGTCCCTGGATGTTAGTGTCTCCACGGGACTTTTTGCGGCCGAGCCGTTCCATTGTAACCACTGTTTAGAACTATTTCGGCAGCAGTTCTGCAGCACATCGTCGGGGGACTAGCGGGGCCGTGACGTCGTATGATTGGCCGACAGCAACGCCGCTGCCGCCGCAAGCAACACCGTGGCACACGGCCATTTCCTTGTTGTAAGCAAGAGAGGCAGAAGCTCCCGCCGGTCTTCGCCAAAGTCATAAAAATACAGTATATACAATAAATAGAATAATGTTTACAACAACGCTGAACTATATTTACAATTTAAAAGGTATTGTGGATGGATTTGTAATGTTTGTGGTTTTAAAAAAAACATCGCGAGGCTGGTGGTGTGTTCCTATTCACTTGAATGAGAGCTCCAGCAGCATACCTCCATTCAGAAATAGCTGTCATTAGGCCGTGGGGTGAACCCCCAAAAAGTGCCTAGAAAATGAGTTTCGCTCCACTGTCTGGGCACTACTTGTTCAATGCATTTTTTGATAGATAATACCCTTCTGAACTTTGGGTTAAAAGTTCACCCAATGTTTTCCTGCCCCAATTTTGTCACAAGCCAGAAATGCATATATAGGTAAATAACAAAAAAACGAAAATTTTGTGCTGCAGTTTTTGGTTTTAAAACGTCTTACATTAAATTTGGCAACAGAATATCATTTCCAGATGTTATAAATACATGTACCTAACATCAGAAACAAGTATTGGTGGTTTGGTGCAATCATGTGAATTTAGATCATTAAATTTGTGCCAAAAAAAAACAAAAAACGCTTCAACTGGAAGTGACACCAGCACACGAATGTTACATTTAGCAATGTTTATGTTTCATATATGAAAACAATTTACAACCTACTACGTCATGAAAGGTACACAAGAAGCAGCATACATTGGCCAAAAATACTACAATGCACCACAAACCTGGAACAAGGCAAAATGGACTAGATGAAAATAGATCCATTCAGAGCCCAGATTATTATAACATATAGAATATTTATTAAAGTATCAGATTGTGTCATCACAGCATGTCATTTATGCCCGACACACAATAAAATATTAATAAAAAAAAATAAAAAAATAAAATAAAAATCAAAGGTGCATTCACAATAAAACCATGGAACTTCAATGGAACAGCTTTGTTTTGGGCATTTTTTTTTGTGGAAAATGGAATACAGACATTTTTATTTTTGCTTGAAGTGTTAAAATGGAGAGTTAACATCTTGATAATGAAACAAACAAAATGGCAGATTTTACATAGATTTTACAGCCCTGCACTGTAAAGTGTCCTCGTATGCCCTGTAATTTTACAACCTGATGTTGTACCAGCCATGTGTTAGTGTCACTTTCTTGGCTTACGTCAGTAGACTCAGTAGTTGATGTATCTGATGAGTGAGGTACCCTGTGTAAAAGTTTGTCAGTTGTTGATAATGTCTCTACAAAAACCATTTCAGAGTTGTTGCTGGAAAGGGGTGTGAAAAACCAGCTGGGGGAAATCACGCCTGAATCTTCGTTTCAGTATATCCTGCCTGAAATAGAAAATTAAAGGGAAAGATGAGCACAAGATACACATATTCACATCACACTAGGGCTGCTCTATTATGGAAAAAAATACTCATCACAATTATTTTGGTAATAAATGAAATCAAGATTATTCAAAACAATTGTATTTGTTCAAATCAAGAAAATATTTAAACATTTGAAAATAAGACAATTACAATCATATAATATATAATTATGTAAGTTGCTTTTGGATCCAACAAAATTCATAATATATTATTATTATTATTATTGTTGTTGTTGTTGTTGTTGTTGTTATTATTATGATGTTAGCAAAAATTTGAAGTTGGGGTGCAGTGTGTGCAGTAAGCTAGTTTTGACACAGGTGTGTGGTAAAATAACTCGTGTGGGCGTGCCACAACTCAAAATTAGTATTATTAGTGCTGCAGCTATCGAATATTTTGGTATTCGGATATCCTACTGAAAATTCTAGTGAATAATCGTATATTTGGATAGAAATAAAAATACACCTATAGGCCTATATACTTTCTTGGTCAAAGAACAATTATAAATACAGAAGACAAAAAAAAAACCACATTTGCATGTAATAATTAACAACCAACTGTTTTTCATTTTTAGAGAATCAATTTTATTTATTTATTTTTCATCATCTCATCTGCCTGCAGCAACCCGCCTTTACACAAAAAAGAATGACATTATAAGTGTTATTGTCACATCACCTCTTTACAGTATATGCATATCACAGATTTAAGTAAAGTAAAGTGTTTGTTGAGGTTGGTGAGAGAGAGTTTGGGGGAAAGGGAGGGTGTAGCTGTGCCTCTCTATTATGACTGATGGGCACAGGTAACCCGAGTTTGGTAACCACTGTTGGATTCACTCGATAAATCATTCAGCAGCTTGCGTTTTTACTAAACTATAGCCTTAAAACTTAATCTAGCAACAAATTATTTTCAACCCTATACTAAATATCGGTCACATTAATAACAGAAATGGGCACGCGTGTGTGTAGCACATACCTGCTGACAATGTTTCTGCTTTGGCGAGATGATCCCTCTTCCGTGTTCCTTCCGATCCCAGACGAGTATAGTTTGAAATGTATTTTTACAAATGATGCAGATGGCTGGGAGGACGGGGCCAGCTGAAGCGATGGGCAAACCTGAACGGGAACGAAGTTTTTTCCCCACTTTCTTTTTAACTTTTTTCTCCTTTCGCTCTTCTTCGCTCGCCGACGTTGTGGTCGCCATTTTTGATATGCGGTTGCTATGGTGAGGAGAACGCAGCAGCTACCTGATTGGCTCATGTGACCTAAATCACACCGCTACCGACCTAATGGCACTACGCCCACACCAGAGATCACTGCGCCTCATCGCAAAATAGTGCCGGGGTTTCACCACCGAAAACACAAAATTGGCGGGTTTTCACAGGGTGAACTCCACGGATTCTTACTTACTACTGATAAATCTATTTTATGAAGTAAAGATTATTTAGTGCCCCTGGTAGTGGAGCGAAACTGAACGAAAACGTGTCTGACCTGACGGCCTACATCGCGAGCCGGTCGTGAATCGTAATATTTCATCCATTGTGGTCTATATTAAATTGTAAATATGGTTCAACGTTGGCGCGACTTGCCACTCGGGAAATGTTATTTCAGATCCGCACGCAATGCGGGAGTGTAAGCTTGGCATGGACGGTTCCAAATGTTGCCGCCCTCTTCTCGCCGTGCGCCAGTTGTAATGGAAAACCGGCCGTTGCTGTCTGGTGTGGTTGTGTGAAGTGTGGTGTGCGGGCACGATGGAAAAGCGGCATATGTCTCTCGGCTGGCCTGGGAACGCCTTGGGATACCGCCGGAGGAGCTGGTTGAAGTGGCCAGGGAGAGGGAAGTCTGGGCTTCCCTGCTAAAGCTGCTGCCCTCGCGACCCGACCTCGGATAAGTGGTAGATGATGGATAGATGGATGGATGAATATTACAGATATGTTAAATTGTAGATATGGTATGTAATATTGTGTGTAATATTCATCATGGTCATATTTAATTTTATATAATTTTCATTCATATTATGTAATCATAGTAATTATAGGCATTTCATGTTCAGCTATTTGATCATGGAAATTAGTGTTAACTTTTTAGAGCTATAAATTGATTATCATACTGCATAGTGAAAAAGCTAAAGTACCTTGAAATGAACATGCTCCATCCTATGTGAAACTTCAAGGCACAAACCTTGTTTAGGCTGTGACAAATATGACACTTTTTTTTGATAATAGACTTAGAAATACTTGATTGTGGTAGACAGGTAAATTGGTCTATTCCTAAAAATGACAACTTTTCTATTTGAGAGACATGGAACAAAAATTAGCCGGATGAATAAATGCAGGAGACTCCCCACCCAAAAAAACCCTAACCCCCCAACCCACCCACAACTGCTGATGCATAATGTTTCTTTAAAAAATAATTGAGCTCAAGTGTTATTAAAAATATGATCAAGAAATTGACTAATTTAAACATGTTCATTAAATATCTTTTTGCTCACTTGCAGTTAGCCTCACAACGGACACCACTTATTGCCTCTTTGAAGATTATTCCATATTGGCTTGTCAACTTCCTGGTGTGGACTGGTCTATTAGATCGCATATCTACAGTGTTCCGCCTAGCAACCACAAACCACTCTGAAATAATGTCCCGTCTCACAGAAAACAAAGACCTTCAGGCTTTATCTGCCTACCTTTTCTATGGTACTGGACATTCACAAACTTTTCAATACAGTATTACGGTTATAAATGAAGCACACACATTGTACAACTTCTTCACAGTTATTAATATGTTCTTTTTTTTAAGGTGTGCCTCCGAAACAGTCAAGTTTTCTCATCAATGCACTCCTCCTTCACCATTACAAACGTGGTGCATACTATCCAAGAGGAGGCGCGAGTGAGTTTGCGTTTCACATCATCCCTGTCATTCAGCAGACTGGGGGCGCTGTCCTGGTCAGGGCGCCAGTGCAACAAATACTTCTAAACCAGCAGGGAAAAGCTCATGGTGAGGAAACGAGTTTTGTCCATAGTGTGTTTTTTGTATCTTTTTGAATATTACACTATTTCTTTGCCTCTTGTACATTTTAACTCATACTTCTACTGTATGTTGTTTTGACAGAGCTGAAGTCTCTGTATTCCAGAAAACCTGACTTGCCTTGTTCTGTTAGCCAGTTGTATAATCATAAGCATTAGTGCAGTTTTCTGAGAGTCCTGAGTTACGCTCATCAAGTGTACTTTATCCAGGTTGTTAGTAAGCCACTTGAGTCTGTTCATGGTTATTAATTCAATTCCTACCCAAAACGTACAAATATGTTCTATTTTAAATATTATCATGCTTCCAAAGACGTATTTATATATATTTTTTTTTCTTAAATGCTGGAGCATACAGAAGGCATTGTTGCAGCCTCTGAACTGAATGGTTGAAGCAGTGGAAGTTATTAGAAAAACGGCCAACGGGTGGCAGCACAGTATAAGAAATCAACCTGGGCCATGCTGCAAAAAGCTCTTTTACCAACAGATTTGTGAATAATGATGAAACTTAACTATATTCTAATGCTAATTGGTGCAAAATGGAAACAGATAGAAATATAATTTTTTCCTGATGAAAGAAGAGACTAATGTTTCTTTTGGTAGGTTCCATGTTTTTATAGCAATAGAACACAATATTCGGTGGGCCTTGCAAAATCAGTCAAGTAAAACAGCTGCGAGCAAAGAGGGTTGCTTCAGTGAAAATGGCTGGGAGAGAATGAGTAAAGATTGATTTAATTATGAACATAACAGACAATAACTATACCATAAGACCTGTGTCTCTGCAGCTCAACATTGCCTAACTGAGCCTTATCTCCCACAATGCCCAAGATCAAAGCTTCTTACTGAGCACATTATACATCAGCATAAAGAAAGAACAGTGTCATAACTAGCATGATGTATGACTGACATATCCCTTAGTCCGTAACCAATGCATAACCCAGCTCCTAATCAAGGCTGACAGTTACGGATAACAGTTCATTGAGACAAAGGTCTCCAGTCCAGTTCACATCATTAAGACCAATGTCTCCAGTCCAATTGACCTTGACAATGACCCAGGATTTTCTTGGTGCTGAATCGTTCACAATCACAATATCTCCTGGCAAGTTGCTTGACACTCGCGGCTACATCTGGCGTGGTTCGAGCTCAGGCAGACACTTCTTCACTCAGCATTTCCAAAAAAGATCTGCCATGTATTGGACCTGCTTCCACCTTCATAGCATAGAGATCATCATTGTGGTAAAGCCCTACATCTAGCGATGGCTTTGTCTTCAGCAGTAGCAGGTGATTTGGGGTGAGGGCCTCCACATCATTTGGATCGTTGGAAGATGTGGTAAGTGGATGACCATTAAGGATGTCCCAATCCAATTACGTGATTGGAAATTGGGCTCGATCACGTGGTTGCTGACTTGATCGGTATGATCAGGACTAGGATAAATATATGAGGTTCATATATGTATATATATATATATATATATATATATATATATATATATATATATATATATATATATATATATATATATATATATATGTACTGTCAAAGTTAACGCCTTCAATTTGGCGATTAATAGAAAAAAAACGCTTTTTTTTAAACGTTCCTTTGCTCCTTTGCTTTGTTCCTTTCCTTTGAGAATAATTGTTTTTCAAAAATTAAGGAAAGCGCTTAAAAGACTAAGCATTTTCTGGAGAAATTGCGTGGGAATCCTGAAAGCTGAATGCTAATGAAGGAAATAAAAAAACTGTGAAAATTACAAAGTAATTACCTATTAATTATTAGTAATAAAAGTAGTAGTAGTCGTAGAAACAGTAGTGTTATTACTAGTAATTATTAAGTAGTAACTTGTAGTTAAATGATTGTGACATTTTATGTAATTGTAGTGAACAACAACATGTTGCAGGTGAGAGTCAATTAATTGGACCCCAAAGCAGACGAAGGCTGAGCAGGTAAGTATCAGCAATAGTTTAATAACAAAAAGAGCACGATGAGTTCGTGAGGGAATAATGCAATACAAAGTACAACAAAAAATGAAACAAAAGGAGCACCAATGACGATGACAACTATCGAGCAAAAAGTACAACTGAAATCCAAATTAACTGAATGGCTGGGCGGAGTCCCAGCTGAAGGACGTCGTCGGATAAAAATAGAAAATACTACTAAGCATCTAACAAAAGGCAAAAATGCATATACAAGTCACGGGAGTAGGACAGTCGGAACTCGGAACAACAGGGAGTAACATTGACAAGAATAATCCGACGGCGTCCTTCAGCTTCTGCTGCACCTACTAAGCTAAGCTAATTGTGATGGCTGCCAGGTGTGCAGCTGGGGACTCTGCCCACCCAGAAGAGTGCCAGCAGCTGTGAGAGACGAAAACCATGTGACCCAGCAGTCTGACAAAACACAAACATGACACAACAAATATAAAACAAAACAAACAAAAGAATATTTTTTGAGTACAATACTGTATGTGTTCATGCAAACTACTACAAAGTTGAGCCAAACTGAAACTAAACTAATTAGATCGATATTTTAGTGCCAGTATCGATCCGGTATCGATACTGTCGAGGTATCAATAATATCGATAACCTAACTTGTCGGGCTAAAAGTCATGGCTTTGGTGGAGTCATATTTAAAAGTGACATCTGATGCTGAACACTGAATGGACACTGGCAAAAAGAATTGTCTGCAACATGGCCTTGGCTGATTGCTCATACTCTGCTGCCACCCGCTGGCCGATTTTGAAACATGGAACCTAATAACTACCATTGTTTGAAGCCACCACTTTCTGTCAAGCTGCTTGAAGAGCTTTCTCTCTGCTCGTGTAAAAAAAAAAAAAAAAAAAAAAATGTACACGTGTTTGGGAGTGAAATGCAAAGTGTTCAACATTTTAGGGTTTGAATGTGAATTGCTCATTTAAAACTTTAAAAAAAAACTCATTAATGGTCAAACAGAAACACTATTGTGAAGATATTTTTTGTGTCAAATCATTACAAAGCGCAACTATAAAGAATTATACAATGACTGCTATGTGAAATCAAAGTTGTGCTAAAACGTTTCCCAAGGAGGGATCAAACCATGATCTCCCACGGGACAATCCATTGCTTTAACCATTCAGCTACCATGGACACGTCGGTGGCTATGACAATATATGGTATTGTATTGAGTAATCAATTGTGCAAGGAATTTTGGAAAAAAGTTTGTCAAATGACATTTAACGAAATAGATGTTAACTTGTCTACACTGAAATTGAATTTTGAATGTTTAAGTAATTAAACTTCCATACGCTATTTTTTTGTTTTTTTGCTATGTTTTCTGTATAAGGTTTTAACATTGTCAATGTAACCTACTTTTCTTTTCTTTTCTTTGCTCTGAATGTTAACTACTGTGTTTGTTGATGCTAATGTGTTGTCTTTCCTTGTGTAAAGCACATTAAGTTGCCTTGTGTAGGAAATGTGCTACACAAATAAATTTGCCTTGCCTTGAATATAGAACGGATAATATAGAAACAAAACTTAATAATGACAAATGACATCAAAAGTAATGGATGTCAAATAATTATTAGTGACTTTGATTAGTATTATATATTATATTCCTACTAAAGAGTTACCCGCACTGTATTCGAACCCAGGTTCTCCATGGGGCAGGCAACTAAGCTATCCACTGACCTAACTTGTCTAGCTCAAAACTCATGGCTTATAGTGTAACTATATTGAAAAGTGACATATGATGCTGAATAATGGGGTTACATGTTCAATCACTTCAATGAAATTATAGAATGCATTATGCAATATGGATTAATTTTGAAGAAATAGTTTGTCAAATGACATTTAACGAAATAGATGTTAACTTGTTGTATTATGACTATACTAAAAAAATTCGGGGTTTGAACCGGCACACCATTCGTATGGCTGTCGGTGCAATGCACCTGGCTCAAACACTTATCCACGGGAGCTAACCAGACCCGCGAGCATCAAAAGGAATTGGCGTATTTGTAATTTAAAGTGTCACCTGATGAAAGCCATCAGCGCTGATTTGGGACACATGTGGTTAATCATGTCAGTATAACGCATTTCCTGGTGTGATAGTCAGTTGGTATACTTAATATCCATTTACGTAATTGCCACGGGCACATGTCCAATGTACAGTCGGCGGTGGGCTTTGAACCTGCAACCTCCTGCTTACTGTACATGCACTCTCCCAACTGCACCACTGAGCAGTATCAGAAAGCCGGTCAAGATGGTCTGTTGTATGTATAGAAGTGGGCCTGGGAAGTGGGACTTACGCGAGTACTGTAAATAATATGGAGTCAGACGATATATACCCCGAAAGGCGTGAATTTTCTCAGCAAGTTGAAATTTGAACGGTGTCAATCGGAAGTGGGAGTAGTTTGACTTCAAAAAAGTGAGGAGAATAAAATGCTATAATAAAAATAATAAGTAAGATGAAAGAATCTCAATAATATATTGTGGGAATGCTTTCAGCATTCCCACAACTAGACTAAGCAATTTCTGGAGAAATTGCGTGGGAATGCTGAAAGCCGAATGCTAATAGCTGAATGCTAAGCTGAATGCTAATAGCAGAATGCTAATGAAGGAAATAAAAATAGTAGTAGTAGTAGTAGTAGTAGTAGAAACAGTATTACTAGTAGTAGTATTACTAGTAATTATTAGGGGTGGGACAAAAAAACGATTCGATCGAACCATCGTTCGTCAAGGGGAGCTAAACGACCGTATCGGCAGCAGACTTGTCAACCGATACAAAATCTGCCGGGAATCCTTAGATACATTGCTTGTAAAGCTGTGGACCGGATATCGCGTGGCTGTGAATCGGTTGCGAGTGAGGCTTTATGGTTTTCATAACAATAGCAAGAGTTCTGCACCGTGCTCTACTTGTTTTGTTTACGTTTCAGTAGCATTGCTATTCAAGCTACTTCCGTGTTTACAGAGAGCTAGCAAAGTAGCGCTCAGAGACGCTTCATTCCCCGGATGTTGTAAACATAATGCAAAGACGTTACGCACCTTTTTTTTTGGGGGGGGGGGGGGTGTCACCGTCAACGCCGGGCTCGCGACACGGCACGCGCGCAGTCGAGCACAACGAGTGACAACATGCAACTGGAGACAGTTAGCAGAAGCCGGTGCCGTACATCTCGGTATTTCCCATGGCTATCGACTCCTCTCGTGCACTTGTATGTCCCTGGGCGGCGTTGGTACTGCGCGCGAGCCAAAAAGAATAACTCCCGTGACGATCCAATGCATGGATTCAAACGACACAGGTATGTCCCACAGCCAACACACCAGCTAAGCTAAAAGCACACTCCAAGTATCTCATTTCTCTGTTTGTGGCTCCCTGTCAATGTATACAACTAACATGAGCAGCAGATAGGAGAACTGAGACGTGCCCGCGATTACGTCATCAAACTCAAAATGAACGACAGCCCAAAAAACAAAACATAAACAGTAGTGATTCCGTGGTCATCATCGTGTCTCAGATTAAAAAAACAAAAAAGATGTCATACATTAACCAAAAATGAAAGTGATGGCAAAATAAAAACAAAAATTGTTAAAAACAAAAATTGTTGATAAAAAGGGAAGGGCACTTTTGGAAATATTTTTGGATATATTAAGTGGTTAAAACGTGTTTGATAGATTTATTGTTCCATAAGGTGGCTTCATATTTCTTTTGGCTGGACGGTAGGTTTATTTCATGTCTTAAATTTATGTTTCTGAAATACTTCACAATGTGCACATATTCTGTTTAATTGTGTTGGTGTCTTTTTAAAGGTTAAATATTTATATTTCAAATTGAATTATCAGCCTTTTGTTTTCCTGATCCTTATTTTGAATAAAAAAAAAACAAAAAAAAAGAAAAATAATTGTAACTCTCAATAACGACTAATAAATATTTAAACTGATACATTTTTCAGTCATATCGCCTAGCCCTTTGTTTCTGTCCATTTAAATAATTGATTCAATATATAAAAATATAGAAGACATTGTTGTTTAACACATTTGTAGATACTGTAAAAAATTGTGGTGTTTTAAGATTGTTTACAAGCAAAAAATGTCACTATAAGTTTTGAATATTGAAATGAATCATATCGAATCGAAAATGGTATCGTTCCCAAACTTAATCGAACCGTATCGAACCGTTCTGTTCTGAAAGATAATCGTTTTTTAATCGAATCGCAACCTGTATATCGAGATATATATCGAATCGGCCTCATGTCAGAGATTCCCACCCCTAGTAATTATTTAGTAACTTGTAGTTAAATAACAAATGCAAACCCATTTCACTTAATTAGCTCACTTTAGTATCTGCAACTCCTGTGAAGTCGAGCTGCATCAGGCTACTGCTTTGCTATGCTAGCAGGAAACAGGAAGTGACCTAATTGAGCTTTAGAAATTAAACATGTAAATTTTACCCTTTTAATTTTAATTGCAACTAATTATTATAAACAATATAATCCGACAAATTACACAAAGATAATAGGAAAATATAAACAATGCACATAAACAATGCGCCATATTAAACGTTCAGTTACAATTAGTGAAACAACAGCGCCTCCTACTGGTGAAACAAAATTACAGTCATTCAAATAACATTTAATCAAATCAACCATTTCTGAAATTAGAGCTGGGGAAATAAAATAATTTCCCAAGCGAAATTTTAACTGATTAGAATATAGCTAAATGTTATCATTATTCACATTCTTGGTTGAAACGGGCAAAATTAGCTTGTTTTGTAACATGGCCTTGACTGATTGCTCATACTCTGCTCCCACCTGCTGGCCGTTTTCAAAACATGAAACCTAATAACTACCATTGGTTGAAGCCACCACTTTCTGTCAAGCTGCATGTCAAAGCTTTCTCTATGCTCTTGTGTAAAAATAAAAAAATAAAAATACAAAAAATATGTACACGTGTTTGGGAGTGACCCTATGTATTGTTTTATTTTGTTTTTATGTTTTACAATTGTGGGCGGCACGGTAGTCGAGTGGTTAGCACGTCTGCTTCCCAGTTCTGAGGTCTCCGGTTCGAGTCCAGGCTCGGACCTTCCTGGGTGGAGTTTGCATGTTCTCCCCGTGCCCGCGTGGGTATTCTCCGGGTACTCCGGTCTCCTCCCACATTCCAAAGACATGCATGGCAGGTTAATTGGGCGCTCTGAATTGTCCCTAGGTGTGTGTGTGAGTGTGGATGGTTGTTCGTCTCTGTGTGCCCTGCGATTGGTTGGCAACCAGTCCAGGGTGTCCCCCGCCTACTGCCCAGAGCCAGCTGAGATAGGCGCCAGCAGCCCCCGCGACCCTTGTGAGGAATAAGCGGTCAAGAAAATGGAAGAAAGAAATGTTTTACAATTGTGACAAGAGCAAATGGCTGTTGTCAAGAGATTATAGTTTTAATAGCTAAAAAAAAAAGAAGAAGAAGCATGTACAGTCAGAGGTGGGATTTGAACCCACAACCTCCTGATTACTGGACAAAGAACTTAACCACTCGACCACCACAGCTACAATAAAACCTGTGACATTATTTTTATTATTTTAAACATCCTCACGATTTTTTTTGAGTTTTACATTTTCAATGTGGTCTTCTCCGGGTACTCCGGTCTCTTCCCACATTCCAAAGACATGCATGGTAGGTTAATTGGGCGCTCGGAATTGTCCCTAGGTGTGCGTGTGAGTGTGGATGGTTGTTCGTCTCTGTGTGCCCTGCGATTGGCTGGCAACCAGTCCAGGGTGTCCCCCGCCTACTGCCCAGAGCCAGCTGAGATAGGCGCCAGCAGCCCCCGCGACCCTTGTGAGGAATAAGCGGTCAAGAAAATGGATGGATGGATTACATTTTCAATGTATGTTCCTTTAGTAAATTTTGTAACCTACTTTTCTTTTCTTTTTTTTTTACTCTGAATGTTAACTACTGTGTTTGCTGATGCTAATGTGTTGTCTTTCCTTTGTTGTAAACACCTTGCGTTGCCTTGTGTATGAAATGTGCTACACAAATAAACTTGCCTTGAATATAGAACGGATAATATAGAAACAAAATTTAATAATGACAAATGACATCAAAAGTAAAGGATGTGAAATAATTATTAGTAACGATTAGTATTAAATATTGCATTTTGTACTAAAGAGCTACTCATGCTGGATTCAAACGCAGGTGCTCCTTGCAGCAGGCAACTAAGCTAACCACTGACCTAACTTGTCTGTTTTTGCACTAGACACCTACCATAAATTACTAGGAGAGTAAAGTTTTTTTTTCCATTCATAATGCCTATACTCCTCTTTCACATCTCTGGGCGCTGGTACTGAAAAAAAAGGATTATCAGCAAAAATCAGCTAATATAGAAATAACTCAACTCAACTTTATTTATATAGCGCTTTCAAACAGCCTGAGCTGTCACAAAGCGTTTTACAGAAACACACAAAAAAAAACATAACATAATATATAATGTGTCTCTATAATAATTTGACACAAAATATCTTCACAATAGCATTTTTGTTTGACCATTTTATGACTGAGTTTTAAATGAGCAATTCACAAACCCAAAAAATGTTGAATACTTTGCATTTCACTCCTAAACACGTGTAAATGTTGCGGACAAGTTAGGTTTGAGCACTTGCTTAACACATTGGAAGATGTGGGTTCAAACCCCCGCTTGGGCAACTCTTTATTACAAATACAATATTGAATACTAATCATTGTCAGATTTTTTCACATCCATTACTTTTCCATTACCATCACATTTATGCTAAGCGATATAAATTTAAACTAACTGACTATCATATCAGGAAATTAATAACTCCCCGGTACATGCTCCAAAAAAATCCCAAACTTCACATGTATGTTTATTGTCAAGGCCTGAAGGTATCTCTGTGACAACATTCAGTTATATATGCAGTGCCACCGAGCCCTTGAGGCATAAAAAAAAAATACCCCACTTAAGGTATTTTTACAAAAAATGTAAACTCATTCTAACTGTGATAACTTAGGTCATTTATGAATATTCTTTTACTTTCCACCACTCAAAATGTTCACCGGCATCAGACTTATCCAAACATAAGTACTTTTTATTTTGTTTTATTTATTTTTGAAAGCCTCTATTCACAATAATAGTAATATCGTGAATGAAGGATATGGTTAATAACTCCCCAGTACATCCTCCAAAAAAAAAAAAAAAAACACTTGACATATATGTTTATAGTCAAGGCCTGGAGGTATATCTATGATAACATTCAGTTATATATGCAGCGCCACCTAGCCCTTGAGGCATAAAAAAATACCCCACTTACAGTATTTTTACAAAAATTGTAAATTCATTGTAAGTGTGATAACTAAGTAATTTATGAATATTCTTTTACTTTCCACCACTCAAAATATTCACTGGCATCAGACAGATCCAAACATATGTCTTCTTCTTCTTTCGGCTTTTCCCTTCAGGGGTCGCCACAGCGAATCAGTTGCCTCCATCTAACTCTGTCCTCTGGATCCTCTGCTCTCACACCAACTACCTTCATGTCCTCACTAACTACATCCATAAACCTCCTCTTTGGTCTTCCTCTCGATCTTCTGCCTGGCATTTGAAAACTCAGCATCCTTCTTCCAATATAGTCACTATCTCTCCTCTGGACATGTCCAAACCATCTAAGTCTGGCCTCTCTGACTTTATCTTCAAAGCTTCTAAACATGTGCTGTCCCTCTGATGTACTCATTCCTGATCCTATCCAACCTTCCACTTTTCTCCACCCGTTCCAGCCTGCCTGCACATGCTTCTTCACTTCTATTCCACACTCTCCATTGCTCTGGACTGTTGACCCTAAATACTTAAACTCCTCCACCTTCTTGGTTTCTTCTCCCTGTAACCTCACTCTTCCACTTGGGTCCCTCTCATTCACGCACAGATACTCCGTCTTGCTACGGCTAACCTTCATTCCCCTCCTTTCCAGGGCAAACCTCCACGCCTCTAGCTTCTCCTCCACCTGTTCCCTGATCTCACTACAGATCACTATGTCATCTGCAAACATCATAGTCCATGGGGATTCCTGTCTAACCTCATCTGTCATCCTGTCCATAACCATTGCGAACAAGAAGGGGCTCAGAGCTGATCCCTGATGTAGTCCCACCTCCACCTTGAACTCCTCCGTCACACCAACAGCACACCTCACCACTGTCTTACAGTCCTCATACATGTCCTGCACCACTTGAACATACTTCTCCGCCACTCCAGACTTCCTCATACAAAACCACAGTTCCTCCCTGGGCACCCTGTCATAAGCTTTCTCCAGGTCAACAAAGACACAATGCAGCTCCTTCTGACCTTCTCTATACTTTTCAATCAACATCCTCAAAGCAAATACTGCATCTGTCGTACTCTTTTTTTGGCATGAAACCATACTGCTGCTCACAAATGTTCACATCTGCCCTCAGTCTAGCTTCCACTACTCTTTCCCATAGTTTCATTGTGTGGCTCATCAGCTTTATTCCTCTGTAGTTGCCACAATTCTGCAGGTCTCCCTTGTTCTTAAAAATGGGCACCAGCACACTTCTCCTCCATTCCTCAGGCATTTTCTCACTATCTAAGATCCTGTTGAACAACCCAGTCAGAAATTCTACTGCTACCTCTCCTAGACACTTCCATACCTCCACAGGTATATCATCAGGACCGAGTGCCTTTCCACTCTTCATCCTCTTCAATGCCCTTCTCACTTCATCCTTACTAATCTTTGCTACTTCCTGTTCCACAACAGTCGCCCCTTCTACTCTTCGTCCTCTCTCATTTTCCTCATTCATCAACTCTTCAAAGTACTCTTTCCATCTTCCCATCACACCGCTGGCATCTGTCAACACTCTTCCATCCTGATCCTTTATTACCCTAACCTGCTGCACATCCTTCCCATCTCTATCTCTTTGCCTTGCCAACCTGTATAGATCAGTCTCTCCCTCCTTACTGTCCAACCTAGCATACAAGTCATCGTAAGCCTCTTGTTTGGCCTTTGCCACTTCTACTTTCACCTTACGCTGTATTTCCCTGTACTCCTTCCTACTTTCTTCAGTCTTCTCAGTGTCCCACTTCTTCTTAGCTAACCTCTTTCTCTGTATCCACTTCTGCACCTCCCCATTCCACCACCAAGTCTCCTTATCTCCTTTCCTTCCAGATGACACACAAAGGACTGTCCTACCTGTCTGCCTGATCAAATTTGCTGTAGTTGTCCAGTCATCTGGGAGCACATCCTCACCACCCAGAGCCTTTCTCAACTCCTTTCTGAAAGCCATACAACACTCATCCTTTTTCAGCTTCCACCATTTCGTCCTTGGCTCTGCCCTTGGCCTCTTTGTCTTCCTCACCACCAGAGTCATCCTACACACAACCATCCTATGCTGTCTGGCTACACTCTCACCTACCACTACTTTGCAGTCGCTGATCTCCTTCAAATTACACCGTCTACACAAGATGTAGTCTATCTGTGTACTTCTACCTCCACTCTTGTAGGTCACCCTATGTTCCTGCCTCTTCTGGAAGAAAGTATTCACAACAGCCATTTCCATCCTTTTTGCAAAATCAACCACCAGCTGTCCTTCTGCATTCCTCTCCTGGATACCAAACCTGCCCATCACCTCCTCATCTCCTCTGTTTCCTGCACCAACATGTCCATTGAAGTCTGCACCAATGACAACTCTCTCACTTCTAGGGATGCTCTGCATCATTTCATCAAGTTCCAACCAAAAGTTCTCCTTCTCCTCCAGCTCACATCCTACCTGTGGTGCATACCCACTAACAACGTTGATCATCACACCTTCGATTCCTAACTTCAGGCTCATGACCCTATCTGACACTCTTTTTACCTCCAGGACATTCTTAACAAACTCCTCCTTCACGATAATTCCTACTCCATTTCTCTTCCTATTTAACCCATGATAAAACAATTTGAAACCAGCTCCTAAACTTCTAGCTTTGCTCCCTTTCCACCTGGTCCCCTGAACACACAGTATGTCCACCTTCCTCCTCTGCATCATGTCAACCAGCTCTCTACCTTTTCCTGTCATACTCCCAACATTCAAAGTCCCTACTCTAAGTCCTAGACTAGTGGTGTTCCTCTTCTCTTTCTTCCTACGAACACACCTTCCTCCTCTCTTTCTTCGACCAACAGTAGTCCAATTTCCACCGGCACCCTGTAGGTCAACAGCACCGATGGTGGTCGTTGTTAACCCGGGCCCCGACCGATCCGGTATCGAAGTCATATATTTGATTCGCACGTTTGTTTTGGCCAAAGTTTTACGTTGGATGCCCTTCCTGACACAACCCTCTGTATTTATCCGGGCTTGGGACCGGCACAAGAAGACACTGGCTTGTGCCCCCTCGCGGCTACATTACAGATCCAAACATATGTACTTTTTTTAAAATTTTGTTTCATTTATTTTTTTCTCTCCTCTATGGACAATAAAAGCAACATTGTGCATTGAGTATGAGCGATGATGTGTATACATACTTTTACAAAAAATACCAGTCAGGGCAACTCATTGCCTAAAAATAAAAAAGGACGCTGATCTGATTTTGCAGATCTTAACAATCACCAAATCCCATTGAGCTTGACACACTCATCACACCTGGCAAAAAAAAAAAAAATCCACATGTAAAGGTTTATCATGCCATTTTCAAAGAAATTCTGCTTCAAATGTGCCAGTACCCCAACGTGCCAGAACCCCAACGTGCAAGTACCCCAACATGGCCCGGGCTGCGAGGTCCCTTTATACCTGCTCGCAGCTCTAGTTATTAGGGCCCGAGCAGCGACCGCTGCGAGGTCCCTATTGTTTTTGTAAAAATTATTATTAGGGCCCGAGCAGCGACCGCTGCGAGGTCCCTATTGTTTTTGTAAAAATTATTATTATTATTATTATTATTATTAGGGCCCGAGCAGCGACCGCTGCGAGGTCCCTATTGTTTTTGTAAAAATTATTAGGGCCCGAGCAGCGACCGCTGCGAGGTCCCTATTGTTTTTGTAAAAATTATTATTATTATTATTATTATTATTATTATTGTTAGGGCCCGAGCAGCGACCGCTGCGAGGTCCCTATTGTTTTTGTAAAAATTATTATTATTATTATTATTATTATTATTAGGGCCCGAGCAGCGACCGCTGCGAGGTCCCTATTGTTTTTGTAAAAATTATTATTATTATTATTATTATTATTATTATTATTATTATTAGGGCCCGAGCAGCGACCGCTGCGAGGTCCCTATTGTTTTTGTAAAAATTATTATTATTATTATTATTATTATTATTATTATTATTATTAGGGCCCGAGCAGCGACCGCTGCGAGGTCCCTATTGTTTTTGTAAAAATTATTATTATTATTATTATTATTATTATTAGGGCCCGAGCAGCGGCGGCGGCGGTGCCGCTGCGAGGCCCTATTGTTTTTGTAGGAATTCTTCTTATTATTATTCTTATTATTATTCTTCTCCGCAAACAATCGCATTTTTGAGACACTAAACGTGACCGAAAACTCACCAAACTTTACACGCACATCAGGCCTGGCGAAAAATTTGATATTTTAAAGTCGCTATACATGATAACAGAAAAATGGCTCCTTAGCGCCCCCTACATAGGTTAAACGGATCCCTGTCCCGCTACGATTGTCCGACGGCTATGAAAATTGTGTGGCACCTGTAGCACATCCCAATGAACAAAAACCTCTTTGAAGTGTGTACCCTAAAATAGACAGAAAGTGAGGTATGAGTATTTAAATGTCCAATTTTTGCCAATTTTTGCACATTTACAGGGGTCATACTTTTGCCCGCTTCTCCTACACGGTTAACCCGATTGACTTCAAACTTGGGATGTACCATCTCAACACCTGGGACAACATCATTGTGAAAAATGAAAAGTTTTTGATATACTATATGACGGCGGCGGCGCATCAAATTTAGAGTTTAAAAATTCTTACTTCACGAGGCATTGCCGGTTGTACGTTTAATCTAGAGCTACGAAAATTGGTACACATATGTAACAGGCTATGACCTACAAAAAACTCTTTTTGAACCATATGCTAAACCTAACAGGAAGTCCACCATTTTGATTTATTTTGGAACGTGTTGCCATTTTTTTGGCCATTTCATTGGAGTCTTATTTTAACGAACTCCTCCTACAGTGTTTATCCGATCATCTTCAAACTTGGTGTGATTCATCTTAAGATGTTGAAGATGAAAAGTTATTGAAAGCTTTGTATTTCGTCGCACGCTGTTGTCATGGCATGCACTGTTTGCAAAGGAAAAAAAATATCCTTAAAGAAGCATTGCCAGTTGTACGAAGCAGCTAGAGCTACGAAAATTTGTAGACATATGTAACAGCCCAAGATGTACAAAAAAGTCTCCTGGTGCCCTGTGCTAAACCCAACAGGAAGTCCCCCAGGGGCCGGGCATCACATTTTGAGCTAAAAAAAACTCCTCTTTAACAAAGCATACCCGGCTGTACGTTTCACCTAGAGTTACCAAAATTTGTAGAGGTATATAACAGCCCTCGATTTACAAAAAACTCTTTTTGAACCATATGCTAAACCTAACAGGACGTCCGCCATTTTGATTTACTTTGGAATGTGTTGCCATTTTTTTTGGCCATTTCATAGGGGTCATATTTTAACAAACTCCTCCTACAGAGTTTATCCGATCATCTTCAAACTTGGTGTGATTCATCTTAAGATGTTGAAAATGAAAAGTTATTGAAAGTTTTTTATTTCGTCACATGCTGTTATCGTGGCATGCACTTTTTGCAAAGGAAAAAAATCCTTCTTAATGAAGCATTCCCAGTTGTACGAAGCAGCTAGAGTGACGAAAAATTGTAGACATATGTAACAGCCCAGGATCTACAAAAATGTCTCTTGGTGCCATGTGCTAAACGCAACAGGAAGTCCCCCAGGGGCCGGGCATCACATTTTGAGCTAAAAAACTCCTCTTTAACTAAGCATTCCCGGTTGTACGTTTCACCTAGCGCTATGATAATTTGCAGGCATACATAAGAGCCCACGATGTACAAAAAAGTCTCTTGGAACCATGGGCTAAACCAAACAGGAAGTCCGCCATTTTGATTTATGATGGGATTTGTTGCCATTTTTTGTGGCCTTTTTCAGGGGTCATATTTTAACGAACCCCTCCTACAAAATTTATCCGACTGTCTTCAAACTTGGTATGTTTCATCTTAAGATGTTTAAGATGCAAAGTAATCGAAAGTTTTTTATTTTGTCACACGCTGTTGCCATAGCAATGCATGGGAATTGCACACCATATTTTGCGTTTTGTTTAAACACCTAAAGCTATGATAATTTGCAGGCAAACATAAGAGCTCAGGATGTACAAAAAAAGTCTCTTGGAGCAATATGCTAAACCAATCAGGAAGTCCACCATTTTGATTTACGTTGGGATTTGTAGCCATTTTTTGTGGCCTTTTTTAGGGGTCATATTTTAACGAACTCCTCCTACAAAATTTATCCGACTGTCTTTAAACTTGGTGTGCTTCATCTTAAGATGTTTAAGATGCAAAGTTATCGAAAGTTATTTATTTTGTCGCACGCCGTTGTCATGGCGATGCATTGTTTGCCAAGTAAAATGTTACTTTTTTGTTTTGGTCTAAACATGTGCAAAAACTCATGAAACTTTACACACACATCAGGCTTGTCATCAGCATGAATATTTTAGAGATTTCTTATTCAATTTGCAATAAATGGTTCAATAGCGCCCTCTAGACATTTTTATGAAGCTTTTGCAAATGTTTTGTGTTTTATGATTCAGCTAGATTTGTAAAAATTGGGATACCTATCAGCCTAAGACTTACAAAAAGGTTTCTAAAGCCATATGCTGAATCAAAAAGGAAGTCTGCCATTTTGATTTACTTTGGTATTTGTAGCCATTTTTTGGGGCCTTTTATAGGGGTCATATTTTCTACAGAACTTATCAGATCGTCTTCATTCTTTGGCGTGTTTCATCTTAAGATATTTAAGATGAAAAGTTATTGAATTTTTTTATTTTGTCACACGCCTTTGCTGTAGCCATGCATTGTTTGTGAAGAAAAATGCTTTTTTGAGAGTCTAAATATGGGTGAAAACTCACAAAACTTTGCACACGCACCAGACCTGTCTAGAACATGAATATTTTATTTAGAGATTTGTTGTGCTATTTGTAATAAATGGCTCAATAGCGCCCTCTAGACATTTTTATGAAGTCTTTCCGATTATATGATTCAGCTAGATGTGTGAATATTGGCAGGCATGCCGAATATATTCAAAAAGTATTCTATATAGCCATGTGCCAATCCATTTTGATTTTATTTTGTTAATTGTGCATCGTTTTTGGCCTTTCCATGAAACTTTAAAAACACAAAGCATGGCAAAAACGTTTACAATTTAGATGGTTTCCTATTTGACAGTACCCCAACATGCCAGTACCCCGACGTGCAAATACCCCAACGTGGCCCGGGTTGCGAGGGCCCTTTATAGCTGCTCGCAGCTCTAGTTATTATTATTATTCTTTATTCTCCGCAAACAATCGCGATTTTGGGTACCTAAACATTCACGAAAACTCACCGAACTTTGCACACTCCTCAGGCCCGGCGAAAAATTTGATATTATTAAGTCGTCATAACAATGCGACTCGATAGCGCCCCCTAGCGTAGAAAAATAAAAACCAAGCCCGGCACGTTTGAGCTAGAGCAACAAAAATTGGCAGGCACGTGTAGCACCCCGAGACGCACAAAAAAGTCTATTGGGACCATGTAGCTAAAATGTACAGGAAGTGAGCTATGAATTTTTTTATGTCCAATTTTGGCCTATTTTGGCACATTCACTGTGGTCATGCTTTTTCCCCCTTTGCAAACATTTTTCATCCAATTGACTTCAAACTTGGCATTTATCATCTCAAGACCTGAGAGAACAACTGGGCAAAACATCTTGCCTTTTTGAAATACTATATGACGGGGGCGGGGCATCAAATATTGCCTTTAAAATTTCATTTGTCCAGAAAGAGCAAATGCTTAAAACTCCCATGTTCAAGCTCCAAAAAATCTCAAACTTCTCAGGCAACGTAATAGTCACGGCCTGAAAACATCTATATGATAAAATTCAGTTATACATATAGCGCCACCTAGTGGTTACAATAAATGTCATACTTTACGTTTTTAGCTACTGTGCTGAGCTTGTTGAAGGGATCCATTTGAAAATTGGTCAGAAAAGCCTTAAGATGTTGATCATGCCCCACACCGAATATTGTAACTTTTCGCCAAAGGGCGTGGCCGCTACGGTGACGCAAAGTCTGAAGATTTTTCGTGAAAATAAAAGCTGCATTAACTTGACCGAGATGATCCTATCTTCTCAAAATTTCACACATTTGATGAGAGTCCAGCCCTAAAGACATCTACTGACTTATATTTCATTAACTGATAGCGCCACCTAGTGGCAATTTTTTTTCTTACGAATTTTCTTCTACGTTTTTCTCCAAACACGTTAACTGGACCTACCTCATATTTGCTCAGATGAGGGTTTCGGCCTTCATGATGTCACAACACGAAGTTTGTGAGTTTTCGCGAATTGCTGTGGGTGTGGCTAAGCGCTGTTCTCCAAGAAAACAACGCCAGTTTTGAGGGTCTAAACATGCACAGAAACTCATGAAACTTGGCACACACATCTGGCCTGGTAAAATGAGCAATATTTTATTGTTGATTGTGCTATTTTTACAAAAATGACTCAATAGCGCCCCCGAGAAGTTTTTAACGAAGCAGCCCCGGTTGTACGTTTAAGCAAGAACGACGAATATTTTTAGGTGTATGAGGGAGGCCAAGACCTACAAAAAAGTCTCTTGGACCCATATGCTAAATTGAACAGGAAGTTAGCTACGAATTTTTGAATGTCCCATTTTTGACAATTTTTGCACATTCACAGGGGGCAGACTTTTGCCCACTTCTCCTACACGTTTCATCTGACTGAGTTAAGACTTGACCTGGACCATGTCAAGACCTGAGCCAACGACAGGGGGAAAAATCTTGACCTTTCGAAATACTATATGATGAAGGCGGGGCATCAAAATTTGTGTTTCGCACTGAAAAAGGATATGCTTAATAACTCCCATGCTCCAAAAAATCCCAAACTTGACATGTATGTTAATCGTCAAGGCCTGAAGCTATCTCTATGACAACATTCAGTTATATATGCAGCGCCACCTAGCCCTTGAGGCATAAAAAAAAAATACCCCACATACGGTATTTTGTACAAAAAATGTAAACTCATTCTAAGTGTGATAACTAAGTCATTTATGAATATTCTTTTAGTTTCCACCACTCAAAATGTTCACTGGCATCAGACTTATCCAAACATATATATATTTTTATTTATTTTTGATAGCCTCTGTGGACATTAAAAGCAATATCGTGAATGAAGGATATGCTTAATAACTCCACGGTACATGCTCCAAAAAAAATCCCACACTTGACATGTATGCTTATAATCAAGGCCTGAAGGTATCTCGATGACAACATTCAGTTATAAATACAGCGCCACCTAGCCCTTGAGGCTTATATAAAAAAAAAATAAATACCCCACATACGGTATTTTGTACAAAAAATGTACACTCATTCTAAGTGTGATAACTAAGTCATTTCTGAATATTCTTTTAGTTTCCACCACTCAAATTGTTCACTGGCTTCACACCGATCCAAACGTATGTACGTTTCCATTTTGTTTTATTCATTTTTGATTGCCCCTTTGGACAATAAAAGTAACATTGTGCAATGAGTACAACGAGCGATGATGTGTATATACAATTTTACAAAAAATACCAATCAGGGCAACTCATTGCCTAAAAATAAAAAAGGACGCTGATTTTTGCAGGTCTTAACAATCACCAAAACCCGTTGAGCTTGACACACACACTGGCAAAAAAATATTCTACATGTAAAGGTTTATTATGCCATTTTCAAAGAAATTTTGCTTCCAATATGCCAGTACCCCAACGTGCCAGTACCCCAACGTGCAAGGACCCCAACGTGGCCCGGGCTGCGAGGGCCCTTTATAGCTGCTCGCAGCTCTAGTTAGGGCCCGAGCAGCGACCGCTGCGAGGTCCCTATTGTTTTTGTAAAAATTATTATTATTATTATTATTATTATTATTATTATTATTATTATTAGGGCCCGAGCAGCGACCGCTGCGAGGTCCCTATTGTTTTTGTAAAAATTATTATTATTATTATTATTAGGGCCCGAGCAGCGACCGCTGTGAGGTCCCTATTGTTTTTGTAAAAATTATTATTAGGGCCCGAGCAGCGACCGCTGCGAGGTCCCTATTGTTTTTGTAAAAATTATTATTATTATTATTATTATTATTATTATTATTATTATTCTTTATTCTCCGCAAACAATCGCGATTTTGGGTACCTAAATATTCACGAAAACTCACCAAACTTTGCACACTCCTCAGGTCCGGCGAAAAATTTGATATTATGAAGTCGTTATAACAACGCGGCTCTATAGCGCCCCCTAGCGTAGAAAAATAAAAACCAAGCCCGACACGTTTGAGCTAGAGCAACGAAAATTGGCAGGCACGTGTAGCACCCCGAGACGCACAAAAAAGTCTATTGGGACCATGTAGCTAAAATGTACAGGAAGTGAGCTATGAATTTTTTAATGTCCAATTTTGGCCTATTTTGGCACATTCACTGTGGTCATGCTTTTGCCCCCTTTGCAAACATTTTTCATCCAATTGACTTCAAACTTGGCATTTATCATCTCAAGACCTAAGAGAACAGCTGGGCAAAACATCTTGCCTTTTCGAAATACTATACGACGGGGGCGGAGCATCAAATATTGCCTTTAACATTTCATTTGTCCAGAAAGAGCAAATGCTTAATAACTCCCATGTTCAAGCTCCAAAAAATCTCAAACTTCTCAGGCAACGTAATAGTCACAGCCTGAAAACATCTATATGACAAAATTCAGTTATACATATAGCGCCACCTAGTGGTTACAATAAATGTCATACTTTACGTTTTTAGCTACTGTGCTGAGCTTGTTGAAGGGATCCATTTGAAAATTGGTCAGAAAAGCCTTAAGATGTTGATCATGCCCCACACCGAATATTGTAACTTTTCATCAAAGGGCGTGGCCGCTACGGTGACGCAAAATCTGAAGATTTTTCGTGAAAATAAAAGCTGCATTAACTTGACCGAGATGATCCTATCTTCTCAAAATTTCACACATTTGATGAGAGTCCAGCTCTAAAGACATCTACTAACTTACATTTCATCTAACTGATAGCGCCACTTAGTGGCAATTTTTTTTCTTACGAATTTTCTTCTACGTTTTTCTCCAAACACGTTAACTGGACCTACCTCATATTTGCTCAGAGGAGGGTTTCGGCCTTCATGATGTCACAACACGAAGTTTGTGAGTTTTCGCGAATTGCTGTAGGCGTGGCTAAGCGCTGTTCGCCAAGAAAACAACGCCAGTTTTGAGGGTCTAAACATGCACAGAAACTCCTGAAACTTGGCACACACATCTGGCCTGGTAAAATGAGCAATATTTTATTGTTGATTGTGCTATTTTTACAAAAATGACTCAATAGCGCCCCCTCGAAATTTTTAACGAAGCAGCCCCGGTTGTACGTTTAAGCAAAAACGCCGAATATTTTTAGGTGTATGAGGGAGCCCAAGACCTACAAAAACGTCTCTTGTACCCATATGCTAAAATGAACAGGAAGTGAGCTACGAATTTTTGAATGTCCCATTTTTGACGATTTTTGCACATTCACAGAGGGCAGACTTTTGCCCACTTCTCCTACACGTTTCATCCGACTGAGTTAAGACTTGGCCTGGACCATGTCAAGACCTGAGCCAACGACAGGGGGAAAAATTTTGACTTTTCGAAATACTATATGATGAGGGCGGGGCATCAAAATTTGTGTTTCACAATGAAAAAGGATATGCTTGATAACTCCCCGGTACATGCTCCAAAAAATCCCAAACTTGACATGTATGTTTATCGTCAAGGCCTGAAGTTATCTCTATGACAACATTCAGTTATATATGCAGCGCCACCTAGCCCTTGAGGCATGAAAAAAAAATACCCTACATACGGTATTTTGTACAAAAAATGTACACTCATTCTAAGTGTGATAACTAAGTCATTTATGAATATTTTTTTAGTTTCCACCACTCAAAATGTTCACTGGCATCAGACTTATCCAAACATATATATATTTTGATTTATTTTTGATAGCCTCTATGGACATTAAAAGCAATATCGTGAATGAAGGATATGCTTAATAACTCCACGGTACATGCTCCAAAAAAAAATCCCACACTTGACATGTATGCTTATAATCAAGGCCTGAAGGTATCTCTATGACAACATTCAGTTATAAATACAGCGCCACCTAGCCCTTGAGGCTTATATATAAAAAAAAAAAAAAATACCCCACATACGGTATTTTGTACAAAAAATGTACACTCATTCTAAGTGTGATAACTAAGTCATTTATGAATATTCTTTTAGTTTCCACCACTCAAATTGTTCACTGGCTTCACACCGATCCAAACGTATGTACGTTTCCATTTTGTTTTATTCATTTTTGATTGCCCCTTTGGACAATAAAAGTAACATTGTGCAATGAGTACAACGAGCGATGATGTGTATATACACTTTTACAAAAAAATACCAATCAGGGCAACTCATTGCCTAAAAATAAAAAAGGACGCTGATTTTTGCAGGTCTTAACAATCACCAAAACCCGTTGAGCTTGACACACACACTGGCAAAAAAATATTCTACATGTAAACGTTTATTATGCCATTTTCAAAGAAATTTTGCTTCCAATATGCCAGTACCCCAACGTGCCAGTACCCCAACGTGCAAGTACCCCAACGTGCAAGGACCCCAACGTGGCCCGGGCTGCGAGGGCCCTTTATAGCTGCTCGCAGCTCTAGTTATTATTCTTCTTCTTCTTCTTCTTCTTCTTCTTCTTCTTCTTTATTCTCCGCAAACGATCGCGATTTTGGGTACCTAAACATTCACGAAAACTCACCGAACTTTGCGCACTCTTCGGGCCCGGCGAAAAATTTGATATTGTGAAGGCGTCATAACAACGCGACTCTATAGCGCCCATTAGCGTAGAAAAATAATAACCAATCCCGGCACGTTTGAGCTAGAGCAACGAAAATTGGCAGGCACGTGTAGCACCCCGAGACGCACAAAAAAGTCTATTGGGACCATGTAGCTAAAATGTACAGGAAATGAGCTATGAATTTTTTTATGTCCAATTTTGGCCTATTTTGGCACATTCACTGTGGTCATGCTTTTTCCCCCTTTGCAAACATTTTTCATCCAGTTGACTTCAAAATTGGCATTTATCATCTCAAGACCTGAGACAACAACTGGGCAAAAAACCTTGACTTTTTGAAATACTATATGACGGGGGCGGGGCATCAAATATTGCCTTGAAAATTTCATTTGTCCAGAAAGAGCAAATGCTTAATAACTCCCATGTTCAAGCTCTGAAAAATCTCAAACTTCTCAGAAAACGTAATAGTCACGGCCTGAAAACATCTATATGATAAAATTCAGTTATACATATAGCGCCACCTAGTGGTAACAATAAATGTCATACTTTACATTTTTAGCTACAGTGCTGAGCTCGTTGAAGGGATCCAGTTGAAAATTGGTCAGAAAAGCCTTAAGATGTTGATCATGCCCCACACCGAATATTGTAACTTTTCGCCAAAGGGCGTGGCCGCTACGGTGACGCAAAGTCTGAAGATTTTTCGTGACAATAAAAGCTGCATTAACTTGACCGAGATGATCCTATCTTCTCAAAATTTCACACATTTGATGAGAGTCCAGCCCTAAAGACATCTACGAACTTATATTTCATCTTACTGATAGCGCCACCTAGTGGCATTTTTTTTTTCTTACGAATTTTCTTCTACGTTTTTGTCCAAACACGTTAACTGGACCTACCTCAGATTTGCTCAGATGAGGCTTTCGGCCTTCATGATGTCACAACACGAAGTTTGTGAGTTTTCGTGAATTGCTGTGGGCGTGGCTAAGCGCTGTTCGCCAAGAAAACAATGCCGGTTTTGAGGGTCTAAACATGCACAGAAACTCATGAAACTTGGCACACACATCTGGCCTGGTAAAATGAGCAATATTTTAATGTTGATTGTGCTATTTTTACAAAAATGACTCAATAGCGCCCCCTAGAAAATTTTAACGAAGCAGCCCCGGTTGTACGTTTAAGCAAGATCTACGAAAAATTTTAGGTGTATGAGGGAGCCCAAGACCTACATAAAAGTCTCTTGGACCCATATGCTAAAATGAACAGGAAGTGAGCTACGAATTTTTGAATGTCCCATTTTTGATGATTTTTGCACATTTACAGGGGGCATACTTTTGCCCACTTCTTCTCCACGTTTCATCCGACTGAGTTAAGACTTGGCCTGGACAATGTCAAGACCTGAGCCAACGACAGGGGGGAAAATCTTGACTTTTCGAAATACTATATGATGAGGGCGTGGCATCAAAATTTGTGTTTCGCAATGAAAAAGGATATACTTGATAACTCCCCGGTACATGCTCCAAAAAATCCCAAACTTGACATGTATGTTTATCGTCAAGGCCTGAAGTTATCTCTATGACAACATTCAGTTATATATGCAGCGCCACCTAGCCCTTGAGGCATGAAAAAAAAATACCCCACATACGGTATTTTGTACAAAAAATGTAAACTCATTCTAAGTGTGATAACGAAGTCATTTATGAATATTCTTTTAGTTTCCACCACTCAAAATGTTCACTGGCATCAGACTTATCCAAACATATATATATTTTTATTTATTTTTGATAGCCTCTATGGACATTAAAAGCAATATCGTGAATGAAGGATATGCTTAATAACTCCACGGTACATGCTACAAAAAAAATCCCACACTTGACATGTATGCTTACAATCAAGGCCTGAAGGTATCTCTATGACAACATTCAGTTATAAATACAGCGCCACCTAGCCGTTGAGGCTTATATAAAAAAAATTAAAAAAATACCCCACATACGGTATTTTGTACAAAAAATGTACACTCATTCTAAGTGTGATAACTAAGTCATTTATGAATATTCTTTTAGTTTCCACCACTCAAATTGTTCACTGGCTTCACACCGATCCAAACGTATGTACGTTTCCATTTTGTTTTATTCATTTTTGATTGCCCCTTTGGACAATAAAAGTAAACATTGTGCAATGAGTACAACGAGCGATGATGTGTATATACACTTTTACAAAAAAATACCAATCAGGGCAACTCATTGCCTAAAAATAAAAAAGGACGCTGATTTTTGCAGGTCTTAACAATCACCAAAATCCGTTGAGCTTGACAGACACTGGCAAAAAAAAATATTCTACATGTAAACGTTTATTATGCCATTTTCAAAGAAATTTTGCTTCCAATATGCCAGTACCCCAACGTGCCAGTACCCCAACGTGCAAGTACCCCAACGTGCAAGGACCCCAACGTGGCCCGGGCTGCGAGGGCCCTTTATAGCTGCTCGCAGCTCTAGTTATTCTTCTTCTTCTTCTTCTTCTTCTTCTTTATTCTCCGCAAACGATCGCGATTTTGGGTACCTAAACATTCACGAAAACTCACCGAACTTTGCACACTCCTCAGGCCCGGCGAAAAATTTGATATTATTAATTCGTCATAACAATGCGACTCGATAGCGCCCCCTAGCGTAGAAAAATAAAAACCAAGCCCGGCACGTTTGAGCTAGAGCAACAAAAATTGGCAGGCACGTGTAGCACCCCGAGACGCACAAAAAAGTCTATTGGGACCATGTAGCTAAAATGTACAGGAAGTGAGCTATGAATTTTTTAATGTCCAATTTTGGTCTATTTTGGCACATTCACTGTGGTCATGCTTTTTCCCCCTTTGCAAACATTTTTCATCCAATTGACTTCAAACTTGGCATTTATCATCTCAAGACCTGAGAGAACAACTGGGCAAAACATCTTGCCTTTTTGAAATACTATATGACGGGGGCGGGGTATCAAATATTGCCTTTAAAATTTCATTTGTCCAGAAAGAGCAAATGCTTAATAACTCCCATGTTCAAGCTCCAAAAAATCTCAAACTTCTCAGGCAACGTAATAGTCACGGCCTGAAAACATTTATATAATAAAATTCAGTTATACTTTTAGCGCCACCTAGTGGTGACAATAAATGTCATACTTTACGTTTTTAGCTACTGTGCCAAGCTTGTTGAAGGGATCCAGTTGAAAATTAGTCAGAAAAGCCTTAAGATGTTGATCATGCCCCACACCGAATATTGTAACTTTTCGCCAAAGGGCGTGGCCGCTACGGTGACGCAAAGTCTGAAGATTTTTCGTGAAAATAAAAGCTGCATTAACTTGACCGAGATGATCCTATCTTCTCAAAATTTCACACATTTGATGAGAGTCCAGCCCTAAAGACATCTACTGACTTATATTTCATCTAACTGATAGCGCCACCTAGTGGCAATTTTTTTTCTTACGAATTTTCTTCTACGTTTTTCTCCAAACACGTTAACTGGACCTACCTCATATTTGCTCAGATGAGGGTTTCGGCCTTCATGATGTCACAACACGAAGTTTGTGAGTTTTCGCGAATTGCTGTGGGTGTGGCTAAGCGCTGTTCGCCAAGAAAACAACGCCAGTTTTGAGGGTCTAAACATGCACAGAAACTCACGAAACTTGGCACACACATCTGGCCTGGTAAAATGAGCAATATTTTATTGTTGATTGTGCTATTTTTACAAAAATGACTCAATAGCGCCCCCGAGAAGTTTTTAACGAAGCAGCCCCGGTTGTACGTTTAAGCAAGAACGACGAATATTTTTAGGTGTATGAGGGAGCCCAAGACCTACAAAAAAGTCTCTTGGACCCATATGCTAAAATTAACAGGAAGTTGGGTACGAATTTTTGAATGTCCCATTTTTGACTATTTTTGCACATTCACAGGGGGCAGACTTTTGCCCACTTCTCCTACACGTTTCATCTGACTGAGTTAAGACTTGACCTGGACCATGTCAAGACCTGAGCCAACGACAGGGGGAAAAATCTTGACCTTTCGAAATACTATATGATGAAGGCGGGGCATCAAAATTTGTGTTTCGCACTGAAAAAGGATATGCTTAATAACTCCCCGGTACATGCTCCAAAAAATCCCAAACTTGACATGTATGTTTATCGTCAAGGCCTGAAGTTATCTCTATGACAACATTCAGTTATATATGCAGCGCCACCTAGCCCTTGAGGCATGAAAAAAAAATACCCCACATACGGTATTTTGTACAAAAAATGTAAACTCATTCTAAGTGTGATAACTAAGTCATTTTTGAATATTCTTTTAGTTTCCACCACTCAAAATGTTCACTGGCATCAGACTTATCCAAACATATATATATTTTTATTTATTTTTGATAGCCTCTATGGACATTAAAAGCAATATCGTGAATGAAGGATATGCTTAATAACTCCACGGTACATGCTACAAAAAAAATCCCACACTTGACATGTATGCTTACAATCAAGGCCTGAAGGTATCTCTATGACAACATTCAGTTATAAATACAGCGCCACCTAGCCGTTGAGGCTTATATAAAAAAAATTAAAAAAATACCCCACATACGGTATTTTGTACAAAAAATGTAAACTCATTCTAAGTGTGATAACTAAGTCATTTATGAATATTCTTTTAGTTTCCACCACTCAAATTGTTCACTGGCTTCACACCGATCCAAACGTATGTACGTTTCCATTTTGTTTTATTCATTTTTGATTGCCCCTTTGGACAATAAAAGTAAACATTGTGCAATGAGTACAACGAGCGATGATGTGTATATACACTTTTACAAAAAAATACCAATCAGGGCAACTCATTGCCTAAAAATAAAAAAGGACGCTGATTTTTGCAGGTCTTAACAATCACCAAAATCCGTTGAGCTTGACAGACACTGGCAAAAAAAAATATTCTACATGTAAACGTTTATTATGCCATTTTCAAAGAAATTTTGCTTCCAATATGCCAGTACCCCAACGTGCCAGTACCCCAACGTGCAAGTACCCCAACATGCAAGGACCCCAACGTGGCCCGGGCTGCGAGGGCCCTTTATAGCTGCTCGCAGCTCTAGTTATTCTTCTTCTTCTTCTTCTTCTTCTTCTTTATTCTCCGCAAACGATCGCGATTTTGGGTACCTAAACATTCACGAAAACTCACCGAACTTTGCACACTCCTCAGGCCCGGCGAAAAATTTGATATTATTAATTCGTCATAACAATGCGACTCGATAGCGCCCCCTAGCGTAGAAAAATAAAAACCAAGCCCGGCACGTTTGAGCTAGAGCAACAAAAATTGGCAGGCACGTGTAGCACCCCGAGACGCACAAAAAAGTCTATTGGGACCATGTAGCTAAAATGTACAGGAAGTGAGCTATGAATTTTTTAATGTCCAATTTTGGTCTATTTTGGCACATTCACTGTGGTCATGCTTTTTCCCCCTTTGCAAACATTTTTCATCCAATTGACTTCAAACTTGGCATTTATCATCTCAAGACCTGAGAGAACAACTGGGCAAAACATCTTGCCTTTTTGAAATACTATATGACGGGGGCGGGGTATCAAATATTGCCTTTAAAATTTCATTTGTCCAGAAAGAGCAAATGCTTAATAACTCCCATGTTCAAGCTCCAAAAAATCTCAAACTTCTCAGGCAACGTAATAGTCACGGCCTGAAAACATTTATATAATAAAATTCAGTTATACTTTTAGCGCCACCTAGTGGTGACAATAAATGTCATACTTTACGTTTTTAGCTACTGTGCCAAGCTTGTTGAAGGGATCCAGTTGAAAATTAGTCAGAAAAGCCTTAAGATGTTGATCATGCCCCACACCGAATATTGTAACTTTTCGCCAAAGGGCGTGGCCGCTACGGTGACGCAAAGTCTGAAGATTTTTCGTGAAAATAAAAGCTGCATTAACTTGACCGAGATGATCCTATCTTCTCAAAATTTCACACATTTGATGAGAGTCCAGCCCTAAAGACATCTACTGACTTATATTTCATCTAACTGATAGCGCCACCTAGTGGCAATTTTTTTTCTTACGAATTTTCTTCTACGTTTTTCTCCAAACACGTTAACTGGACCTACCTCATATTTGCTCAGATGAGGGTTTCGGCCTTCATGATGTCACAACACGAAGTTTGTGAGTTTTCGCGAATTGCTGTGGGTGTGGCTAAGCGCTGTTCGCCAAGAAAACAACGCCAGTTTTGAGGGTCTAAACATGCACAGAAACTCACGAAACTTGGCACACACATCTGGCCTGGTAAAATGAGCAATATTTTATTGTTGATTGTGCTATTTTTACAAAAATGACTCAATAGCGCCCCCGAGAAGTTTTTAACGAAGCAGCCCCGGTTGTACGTTTAAGCAAGAACGACGAATATTTTTAGGTGTATGAGGGAGCCCAAGACCTACAAAAAAGTCTCTTGGACCCATATGCTAAAATTAACAGGAAGTTGGGTACGAATTTTTGAATGTCCCATTTTTGACTATTTTTGCACATTCACAGGGGGCAGACTTTTGCCCACTTCTCCTACAAGTTTCATCTGACTGAGTTAAGACTTGACCTGGACCATGTCAAGACCTGAGCCAACGACAGGGGGAAAAATCTTGACCTTTCGAAATACTATATGATGAAGGCGGGGCATCAAAATTTGTGTTTCGCACTGAAAAAGGATATGCTTAATAACTCCCCGGTACATGCTCCAAAAAATCCCAAACTTGACATGTATGTTTATCGTCAAGGCCTGAAGCTATCTCTATGACAACATTCAGTTATATGTGCAGCGCCACCTAGCCCTTGAGGCATAAAAAAAAAATACCCCACATACGGTATTTTGTACAAAAAATGTAAACTCATTCTAAGTGTGATAACTAAGTCATTTTTGAATATTCTTTTAGTTTCCACCACTCAAAATGTTCACTGGCATCAGACTTATCCAAACATATATATATTTTTTTTTATTTTTGATAGCCTCTGTGGACATTAAAAGCAATATCGTGAATGAAGGATATGCTTAATAACTCCACGGTACATGCTCCAAAAAAAATCCCACACTTGACATGTATGCTTATAATCAAGGCCTGAAGGTATCTCGATGACAACATTCAGTTATAAATACAGCGCCACCAAGCCCTTGAGGCTTATATAAAAAACAAAAAAAAACACATACGGTATTTTGTACAAAAAATGTAAACTCATTCTAAGTGTGATGACTAAGTCATTTATGAATATTCTTTTAGTTTCCACCACTCAAATTGTTCACTGGCTTCACACCGATCCAAACGTATGTACGTTTCCATTTTGTTTTATTCATTTTTGATTGCCCCTTTGGACAATAAAAGTAACATTGTGCAATGAGTACAACGAGCGATGATGTATATATACACTTTTACAAAAAATACCAATCAGGGCAACTCATTGCCTAAAAATAAAAAAGGACGCAGATTTTTGCAGGTCTTAACAATCCCCAAAACACGTTGAGCTTGATACACACTGGCAAAAAAAATATTCTACATGTAAACGTTTATTATGCCATTTTCAAATAAATTTTGCTTCCAATATGCCAGTACCCCAACGTGCCAGTACCCTAACGTGCAAGTACCCCAACGTGCAAGGACTCCAACGTGGCCCGGGCTGCGAGGGCCCTTTATAGCTGCCCGCAGCTCTAGTTATTATTATTATTATTAGGGCCCGAGCAGCGGCGGCGGCGGTGCCGCTGCGAGGCCCTATTGTTTTTGTAGGAATTCTTCTTATTATTAGGGCCCGAGCAGCGACCGCTGCGAGGTCCCTATTGTTTTTCGTTCGAATTATTATTATTATTATTAGGGCCCGAGCAGCGACCGCTGCGAGGTCCCTATTGTTTTTGTAAAAATTATTATTAGGGCCCGAGCAACGACTGCTGCGAGGTCCCTCTTGTTTTTGTAAGAATTCTTCTTCTTCTTCTTTTTCTTCTCCGTAAACGATCGCATTTTTGAGGGCCTAAACATTTACGAAAACTCACCAAACTTTGCAGTCTCTTCGGGCCCGGCGAAAAATTTGATATTATGTAGTTGCCATAACAATGCGACTCTATAGCGCCCCCTAGCGTAGAAAAATAAAAACCAATCCCGGCCCGTTTGACCTAGAGCTACGAAAATTGCCAGGCACGTGTAGCACCCCGAGACGCACAAAAAAGTCAGTGGAAGCCATTTCCTAAAATGTACAGGAAGTGAGCTATGAATTTTTGAATGTCCAATTTTGGCCCATTAAGGCACATTCACTGTGGTCATACTTTTTCCCCCTTTGCAAATATTTTTCAGCCATTTGACTTCAAACTTGCCATGTATCATCTCAAGACCCAAGACAACAACTGGGCAAAATATCTTGACTTTTTGGAATACTATATGACGGGGGCGGGGCATCAAATATTGATTTTAAAATTTAATTTGTCCAGAAAGACAAAATGCTGAATAACTCCCATGAACAAGCTCCAAAAAATCTCAAACTTCTCACGCAACTTAATAGTCACGGCCTGAAAACATCTATATGATACAATTCTGTTATATATATAGCGCCACCTAGTGGTGACAATAAATGTCATACTTTACGTTTTTAGCTACTGTGCCAAGCTCTTTGAAGGGATCCAGTTGAAAATTGGTCAGACAAGCCTTAAGATGTTGATCATGCCCCACACCGAATATTGTAACTTTTCGCCAAAGGGCGTGGCCTCTACGGTGCCGCAAAGTCTGGTAATTTTTTGTGGCAATAAAAGCTGCTTTTACTTGATCCAGGTAATCCTATCTTCTCAAAATTTCACACATTTGATGAGAGTCCAGCCCTTAAGACATCTACGAACTTATATTTCATCTTACTGTTAGCGCCACCGTCTGGCAATTTTTTTTCTTACGATTTTTCTTAAATGTTTTTCTCCAACCACATTAACTGCACCTACCTCATATTTGCTCAGATGAGGGTTTCGGTCTTCATGATGTCACAACACGAAGTTTGTGAGTTTTCGCGAATCGCTGTGGGCGTGGCTAAGCGCTGTTCGCCAAGAAAACAACACCAATTTTGAGGGCCTAAACCGGCACAGAAACGCATGAAACTTGGCACACACATCTGGCCTAGCAAAATGAGCGATATTTTATCCTGGATTGTGCTATTTTTACAGAAATGACTCAATAGCGCCCCCTAGAAAATTTTAATGAAGCAGCCCCGGTTGTACGTTGAAGCAAGATCTGCCCACATTCACAGGGGGCAGACTTTTGCCCACTTCTCCTACACGTTTCATCTGACTGAGTTAAGACTTGACCTGGACCATGTCAAGACCTAAGCCAACGACAGAGGGAAAAATCTTGACTTTTCGAAATACTATATGATGAAGGCGGGGCATCAAAATTTGTGTTTCGCACTGAAAAAGGATATGCTTAATAACTCCCCGGTACATGCTCCAAAAAATCCCAAACTTGACATGTATGTTTATCGTCAAGGCCTGAAGCTATCTCTATGACAACATTCAGTTATATATGCAGCGTCACCTAGCCCTTGAGGCATAAAGAAAAATACCCCACATACGGTATTTTGTACAAAAAATTTAAACTCATTCTAAGTGTGATAACTAAGTCATTTATGAATATTCTTTTAGTTTCCACCACTCAAAATGTTCACTGGCATCAGACTTATCCAAACATATATATATTTTTATTTATTTTTGATAGCCTCTGTGGACATTAAAAGCAATATCGTGAATGAAGGATATGCATAATAACTCAACGGTACATGCTCCAAAAAAAATCCCACACTTGACATGTATGCTTATAATCAAGGCCTGAAGGTATCTCTATGACAACATTCAGTTATAAATACAGCGCCACCTAGCCCTTGAGGCATAATATATAAAAAAAAACAAAAAACACATACGGTATTTTGTACAAAAAATGTAAACTCATTCTAAGTGTGATAACTAAGTCATTTATGAATATTCTTTTAGTTTCCACCACTCAAATTGTTCACTGGCTTCACACCGATCCAAACGTATGTACGTTTCCATTTTGTTTTATTCATTTTTGATTGCCCCTTTGGACAATAAAAGTAACATTGTGCAATGAGTACAACGAGCGATGATGTATATATACACTTTTACAAAAAATACCAATCAGGGCAACTCATTGCCTAAAAATAAATAAGGACGCTGATTTTTGCAGGTCTTAACAATCACCAAAACCCATTGAGCTTGACACACACTGGCAAAAAAAATATTCTACATGTAAACGTTTATTATGCCATTTTCAAAGAAATTTTGCTTCCAATATGCCAGTACCCCAACGTGCCAGTACCCTAACGTGCAAGTACCCCAACGTGCAAGGACCCCAACGTGGCCCGGGCTGCGAGGGCCCTTTATTATTCTTATTATTATTCTTCTCCGCAAACAATCGCATTTTTGAGACACTAAACGTGACCAAAAACTCACCAAACTTTACACGCACATCAGGCCTGGCGAAAAATTTGATATTTTAAAGTCGCCATACATGATAACAGAAAAATGGTTCCTTAGCGCCCCCTACATAGGTTAAACGGATCCCTGTCCCGCTACGATTGTCCGACGGCTATGAAAATTGTGTGGCACCTGTAGCACATCCCAATGAACAAAAACCTCTTTGAAGTGTGTACCCTAAAATAGACAGAAAGTGAGGTATGAGTATTTAAATGTCCAATTTTTGCCAATTTTTGCACATTTACAGGGGTCATACTTTTGCCCGCTTCTCCTACACGGTTAACCCGATTGACTTCAAACTTGGGATGTACCATCTCAACACCTGGGACAACATCATTGTGAAAAATGAAAAGTTTTTGATATACTATATGACGGCGGCGGCGCATCAAATTTAGAGTTTAAAAATTCTTACTTCACGAAGCATTGCCGGTTGTACGTTTAATCTAGAGCTACAAAAATTGGTACACATATGTAACAGGCTATGACCTACAAAAAACTCTTTTTGAACCATATGCTAAACCTAACAGGAAGTCCGCTATTTTGATTTACTTTGGAATGTGTTGCCATTTTTTTTGGCCATTTCATAGGGGTCATATTTTAACAAACTCCTCCTACAGAGTTTATCCGATCATCTTCAAACTTGGTGTGATTCATCTTAAGATGTTGAAAATGAAAAGTTATTGAAAGTTTTTTATTTCGTCACACGCTGTTGTCGTGGCATGCACTTTTTGCAAAGGAAAAAAAATCCTTCTTAATGAAGCATTCCCAGTTGTACGAAGCAGCTAGAGCGACGAAAAATTGTAGACATATGTAACAGCCCAGGATGTACAAAAAAGTCTCTTGGTGCCATGTGCTAAACCCAACAGGAAGTCCCCCAGGGGCCGGGCATCACATTTTGAGCTAAAAAACTCCTCTTTAACGAAGCATTCCCGGTTGTACGTTTCACCTAGCGCTATGATAATTTGCAGGCATACATAAGAGCCCGTGATGTACAAAAAAAGTCTCTTGGAACCATGTGCTAAACAAAACAGGAAGTCTGCCATTTTGATTTATGATGGGATTTGTTGCCATTTTTTGTGGCCTTTTTCAGGGGTCATATTTTAACGAACCCCTCCTACAAAATTTATCCGACTGTCTTCAAACTTGGTGTGTTTCATCTTAAGATGTTTAAGATGCAAAGTAATCGAAAGTTTTTTATTTTGTAACACGCTGTTGCCATAGCAATGCATTGTTTGTCAAGTGCTGCTTTTTTTTTTTTTATACACATGAAAACTCATGAAACTTTGCAAACACATCAGACTTGTCATGAACATGAATTTTCAGAGATTTATTGTGCAATTTGCAATAAATAGCGCCCTCTAGACATTTTTATGAAGCATTTCCGATTGTATGATTATGCTAGACCTACAAAAAAGTATTATGTAGCCATTTGCCAAACCAAAGAGGAAGTCCGCTATTTTGATTTTATTTTGGGAAATATACATCATTTTTGGCCTTTTTCATTAAACTTTGCACAGAAAAGGCATGGAAAAAACTAACATTTTAAATGGTCCTTGTTCCATGTAACAGTTGTCAAGTGCTGCTTTTTTTTTTTTTTTTATACACATGAAAACTCTTGAAACTTTGCAAACACATCAGACTTGTCATGAACATGAATTTTCAGAGATTTATTGTGCAATTTGCAATAAATAGCGCCCTCTAGGCATTTTTATGAAGCATTTCCGATTGTATGATTATGCTAGACCTACAAAAAAGTATTATGTAGCCATTTGCCAAACCAAAGAGGAAGTCCGCTATTTTGATTTTATTTTGGGAACTATACATCATTTTTGGCCTTTTTCATTAAACTTTGCACAGACAAGGCATGGAAAAAACTAACATTTTAAATGGTCCTTGTTCCATGTAACAGTACCCCAACGTGCCAGTACCCTGACGTGCAAGTAACCCAACGTTGTGCTCAATAGCGCCCTCTATGCATTTTTATGGAGCATTTCCAATTGTATGATTCAAGCGATACACAACTAAAGATGACTTGACCTAGATTTGTGAAAACTGGGAGGCATACCTATTAGCTTAAGACCTACAAAAAGTATTCTGTAGCCGTATGCTAAACCTAAAAGGAAGTCCGCCATTTTGAATTTATTTTGGGAATTGCGCACCATATTTTGCGTTTTGATTAAACTTTGCACACACAAGGCTTGTCAAAAACATTTTAGATGGTCCTTGTCCTATTTTACAGTACCCCAACGTGCCAGTACCCCGACGTGCAAGTACCCCAACGTGGCCCGGGTTGCGAGGGCCCTTTATAGCTGCTCGCAGCTCTAGTTATTCTTCTTCTTCTTTATTCTCCGCAAACGATCGCGATTTTGGGTACCTAAACATTCACGAAAACTCACCGAACTTTGCGCACTCTTCGGGCCCGGCGAAAAATTTGATATTATGAAGTCGTCATAACAACGCGACTCTATAGCGCCCCCTAGCGTAGAAAAATAAAAACCAAGCCCGGCACGTTTGAGCTAGAGCAACAAAAATTGGCAGGCACGTGTAGCACCCCGAGACGCACAAAAAAGTCTATTGGGACCATGTAGCTAAAATGTACAGGAAGTGAGCTATGAATTTTTTTATGTCCAATTTTGGCCTATTTTGGCACATTCACTGTGGTCATGCTTTTTCCCCCTTTGCAAACATTTTTCATCCAGTTGACATCAAAATTGACATTTATCATCTCAAGACCTGAGACAACAACTGGGCAAAAAACCTTGACTTTTTGAAATACTATATGACGGGGGCGGGGCATCAAATATTGCCTTTAAAATTTCATTTGTCCAGAAAGAGCAAATGCTTAATAACTCCCATGTTCAAGCTCCAAAAAATCTCAAACTTCTCATGCAACTTAATAGTCACGGCCTGAAAACATCTATATGATAAAATTCAGTTATACATATAGCACCACCTAGTGGTGACAATAAATGTCATACTTTACGTTTTTAGCTACTGTGCCAAGCTCTTTGAAGGGATCAGTTGAAAATTGGTCAGAAAAGCCTTAAGATGTTGATCATGCCCCACACCGAATATTGTAACTTTTCGCCAAAGGGCGTGGCCGCTACGGTGACGCAAATTCTGAAGATTTTTCGTGACAATAAAAGCTGCATTAACTTGACCGAGATGATCCTATCTTCTCAAAATTTCACACATTTGATGAGAGTCCAGCCCTAAAGACATCTACGAACTTATATTTCATCTTACTGATAGCGCCACCTAGTGGCATTTTTTTTTTCTTACGAATTTTCTTCTACGTTTTTGTCCAAACACGTTAACTGGACCTACCTCAGATTTGCTCAGATGAGGGTTTCGGCCTTCATGATGTCACAACACGAAGTTTGTGAGTTTTCGTGAATTGCTGTGGGCGTGGCTAAGCGCTGTTCGCCAAGAAAACAATGCCGGTTTTGAGGGTCTAAACATGCACAGAAACTCATGAAACTTGGCACACACATCTGGCCTGGTAAAATGAGCAATATTTTAATGTTGATTGTGCTATTTTTACAAAAATGACTCAATAGCGCCCCCTAGAAAATTTTAACGAAGCAGCCCCGGTTGTACGTTTAAGCAAGATCTACGAAAAATTTTAGGTGTATGAGGGAGCCCAAGACCTACATAAAAGTCTCTTGGACCCATATGCTAAAATGAACAGGAAGTGAGCTACGAATTTTTGAATGTCCCATTTTTGATGATTTTTGCACATTTACAGGGGGCATACTTTTGCCCACTTCTTCTCCACGTTTCATCCGACTGAGTTAAGACTTGGCCTGGACAATGTCAAGACCTGAGCCAACGACAGGGGGGAAAATCTTGACTTTTCGAAATACTATATGATGAGGGCGTGGCATCAAAATTTGTGTTTCACAATGAAAAAGGATATACTTGATAACTCCCCGGTACATGCTCCAAAAAATCCCAAACTTGACATGTATGTTTATCGTCAAGGCCTGAAGTTATCTCTATGACAACATTCAGTTATATATGCAGTGCCACCTAGCCCTTGAGGCATAAAAAAAAAATACCCCACATACGGTATTTTGTACAAAAAATGTAAACTCATTCTAAGTGTGATAACGAAGTCATTTATGAATATTCTTTTAGTTTCCACCACTCAAAATGTTCACTGGCATCAGACTTATCCAAACATATATATATTTTTATTTATTTTTGATAGCCTCTATGGACATTAAAAGCAATATCGTGAATGAAGGATATGCTTAATAACTCCACGGTACATGCTACAAAAAAAATCCCACACTTGACATGTATGCTTATAATCAAGGCCTGAAGGTATCTCTATGACAACATTCAGTTATAAATACAGCGCCACCTATCCCTTGAGGCTTATATAAAAAAAAGAAAAAATACCCCACATACGGTATTTTGTACAAAAAATGTACACTCATTCTAAGTGTGATAACTAAGTCATTTATGAATATTCTTTTAGTTTCCACCACTCAAATTGTTCACTGGCTTCACACCGATCCAAACGTATGTACGTTTCCATTTTGTTTTATTCATTTTTGATTGCCCCTTTGGACAATAAAAGTAACATTGTGCAATGAGTACAACGAGCGATGATGTGTATATACACTTTTACAAAAAAATACCAATCAGGGCAACTCATTGCCTAAAAATAAAAAAGGACGCTGATTTTTGCAGGTCTTAACAATCACCAAAACCCGTTGAGCTTGACACACACACTGGCAAAAAAATATTCTACATGTAAACGTTTATTATGCCATTTTCAAAGAAATTTTGCTTCAAATATGCCAGTACCCCAATGTGCCAGTACCCCAACGTGCAAGTACCCCAACGTGCAAGGACCCCAACGTGGCCCGGGCTGCGAGGGCCCTTTATAGCTGCTCGCAGCTCTAGTTATTATTATTCTTTATTCTCCGCAAACGATCGCGATTTTGGGTACCTAAACATTCACGAAAACTCACCGAACTTTGCACACTCCTCAGGCCCGGCGAAAAATTTGATATTATTAAGTCGTCATAACAATGCGACTCGATAGCGCCCCCTAGCGTAGAAAAATAAAAACCAAGCCCGGCACGTTTGAGCTAGAGCATCAAAAATTGGCAGGCACGTGTAGCACCCCGAGACGCACAAAAAAGTCTATTGGGACCATGTAGCTAAAATGTACAGGAAGTGAGCTATGAATTTTTTTATGTCCAATTTTGGCCTATTTTGGCACATTCACTGTGGTCATGCTTTTTCCGCCTTTGCAAACATTTTTCATCCAATTGACTTCAAACTTGGCATTTATCATCTCAAGACCTGAGAGAAAAACTGGGCAAAACATCTTGCCTTTTTGAAATACTATATGACGGGGGCGGGGCATCAAATATTGCCTTTAAAATTTCATTTGTCCAGAAAGAGCAAATGCTTAATAACTCCCATGTTCAAGCTCCAAAAAATCTCAAACTTCTCAGGCAACGTAATAGTCACGGCCTGAAAACATCTATATGATAAAATTCAGTTATACATATAGCACCACCTAGTGGTTACAATAAATGTCATACTTTACGTTTTTAGCTACTGTGCTGAGCTTGTTGAAGGGATCCATTTGAAAATTGGTCAGAAAAGGCTTAAGATGTTGATCATGCCCCACACCGAATATTGTAACTTTTCGCCAAAGGCGTGGCCGCTACGGTGACGCAAAGTCTGAAGATTTTTCGTGAAAATAAAAGCTGCATTAACTTGACCGAGATGATCCTATCTTCTCAAAATTTCACACATTTGATGAGAGTCCAGCCCTAAAGACATCTACTGACTTATATTTTATCTAACTGATAGCGCCACCTAGTGGCAATTTTTTTTATTACGAATTTTCTTCTACGTTTTTCTCCAAACACGTTAACTGGACCTACCTCATATTTGCTCAGATGAGGGTTTCGGCCTTCATGATGTCACAACACGAAGTTTGTGAGTTTTCGCGAATTGCTGTGGGTGTGGCTAAGCGCTGTTCGCCAAGAAAACAACGCCAGTTTTGAGGGTCTAAACATGCACAGAAACTCATGAAACTTGGCACACACATCTGGCCTGGTAAAATGAGCAATATTTTATTGTTGATTGTGCTATTTTTACAAAAATGACTCAATAGCGCCCCCTAGAAGTTTTTAACGAAGCAGCCCCGGTTGTACGTTTAAGCAAGAATGACGAATATTTTTAGGTGTATGAGGGAGCCCAAGACCTACAAAAAAGTCTCTTGGACCCATATGCTAAAATGAACAGGAAGTGAGCTACGAATTTTTGAATGTCCCATTTTTGACAATTTTTGCACATTCACAGGGCGCAGACTTTTGCCCACTTCTCCTACACGTTTCATCTGACTGAGTTAAGACTTGACCTGGACCATGTCAAGACCTGAGCCAACGACAGGGGGAAAAATCTTGACCTTTCGAAATACTATATGATGAAGGCGGGGCATCAAAATTTGTGTTTCGCACTGAAAAAGGATATGCTTAATAACTCCCCGGTACATGCTCCAAAAAATCCCAAACTTGACATGTATGTTTATCGTCAAGGCCTGAAGCTATCTCTATGACAACATTCAGTTATATATGCAGCGCCACCTAGCCCTTGAGGCATAAAAAAAAATACCCCACATACGGTATTTTGTACAAAAAATTTAAACTCATTCTAAGTGTGATAACTAAGTCATTTATGAATATTCTTTTAGTTTCCACCACTCAAAATGTTCACTGGCATCAGACTTATCCAAACATATATATATTTTTATTTATTTTTGATAGCCTCTGTGGACATTAAAAGCAATATCGTGAATGAAGGATATGCTTAATAACTCCACGGTACATGCTCCAAAAAAAATCCCACACTTGACATGTATGCTTATAATCAAGGCCTGAAGGTATCTCGATGACAACATTCAGTTATAAATACAGCGCCACCTAGCCCTTGAGGCTTATATAAACAAAAAATAAAAATACCCCACATACGGTATTTTGTACAAAAAATGTACACTCATTCTAAGTGTGATAACTGAGTCATTTATGAATATTCTTTTAGTTTCCACCACTCAAATTGTTCACTGGCTTCACACCGATCCAAACGTATGTACGTTTCCATTTTGTTTTATTCATTTTTGATTGCCCCTTTGGACAATAAAAGTAACATTGTGCAATGAGTACAACGAGCGATGATGTATATATACACTTTTACAAAAAATACCAATCAGGGCAACTCATTGCCTAAAAATAAAAAAGTACGCTGATTTTTGCAGGTCTTAACAATCACCAAAACCCGTTGAGCTTGACACACACACTGGCAAAAAAATATTCTACATGTAAACGTTTATTATGCCATTTTCAAAGAAATTTTGCTTCCAATATGCCAGTACCCCAATGTGCCAGTACCCCAACATGCAAGTACCACAACGTGCAAGGACCCCAACGTGGCCCGGGCTGCGAGGGCCCTTTATAGCTGCTCGCAGCTCTAGTTATTCTTCTTCTTCTTTATTCTCCGCAAACGATCGCATTTTTGAGGGCCTAAACATTTACGAAAACTCACCAAACTTTGCAGTCTCTTCGGGCCCGGCGAAAAATTTGATATTATGTAGTTGTCATAACAACGCGACTCTATAGCGCCACCTAGCGTAGAAAAATAAAAACCAATCCCGGTCCGTTTGAGCTAGAGCTACGAAAATTGGCAGGCACGTGTAGCACTCCGAGACGCACAAAAAAGTCAGTGGAAGCCATTTCCTAAAATGTACAGGAAGTGAGCTATGAATTTTTTTATGTCCAATTTTGGCCTATTTTGGCACATTCACTGTGGTCATACTTTTTCCCCCTATGCAAACATTTTTCATCCCATTGACTTTAAACTTGGCATTTATCATCTCAAGACCTAAGAGAACAACTAGGCAAAAAATCTTGCCTTTTCGAAATACTATATGACGGGGGCGGGGCATCAAATATTGCCTTTAAAATTTCATTTGTCCAGAAAGAGCAAATGCTGAATAACTCCCATGTACAAGCTCCAAAAAATCTCAAACTTCTCAGGCAACGTAATAGTCACGGCCTGAAAACACCTATATGAAAAAATTCAGTTATACATATAGCGCCACCTAGTTGTTACAATAAATGTCATACTTTACGTTTTTAGCTACTGTGCTGAGCTCGTTGAAGGGATCCAGTTGAAAATTGGTCAGAAAAGCCTTAAGATGTTGATGATGCCCCACACCGAATATTGTAACTTTTCGCCAAAGGGAGTGGCCGCTACGGTGACGCAAATTCTGAAGATTTTTCGTGACAATAAAAGCTGCATGAACTTGACCGAGATGATCCTATCTTCTCAAAATTTCACACATTTGATGAGAGTCCAGCCCTAAAGACATCTACGAACTTATATTTCATCTTACTGATAGCGCCACCTAGTGGCAATTTTTTTTTTAACGAATTTTCTTGTACATTTTTCTCCAAACACGTTAACTGGACCAACCTCATATTTGCTCAGATGGGGGTTTCGGCCTTCATCATGTCACAACACGAAGTTTGTGAGTTTTCGCGAATCGCTGTGGGCGTGGCTAAGCACTGTTCGCCAAGAAAACAACGCTAGTTTTGATGGTCTAAACATGCGCAGAAACTCATGAAACTTGGCACACACATCTGGCCTGGCAAAATGAGCAATATTTTATCATGTATTGTCCTATTTTTACAAAAATGACTCAATAGCGCCCCCTAGAAATTTTTAACGAAGCAGCCCCGATTGTACGTTTAAGCAAGATCTACGAAAATTTTTAGGTGTATGAGGGAGCCAAAGACCTACAAAAAAGTCTCTTGGACCCATGTGCTAAAATGAACAGGAAGTGAGCTATGAATTTTTGAATGTCCCATTTTTGACGATTTTTGCACATTTTCAGGGGGCATACTTTTGCCCACTTCTCCTACACGTTTCATCCGACTGAGTTAAGACTTGACCTGGACCATGTCAAGACCTGAGCCAACAACAGACGGAAAAATCTTGACTTTTGGAAATACTATATGATGAGGGCGGGGCATCAAAATTTGTGTTTCGCACTGAAAAAGGATATGCTTAATAACTTCCCGATACATTCTCCAAAAAATCCCAAACTTGACATGTATGTTTATCGTCAAGGCCTGAAGGTATCTCTATGACAACATTCAGTTATATATGCAGCGCCACCTAGCCCTTGAGGCATGAAAAAAAAATACCCCACTTACGGTATTTTGTACAAAAAATGTAAACTCATTCTAAGTGTGATAACTCAGTCATTTAGGAATATTCTTTTACTTTCCACCACTCAAAATATTCACTGGCATGTCCAATTTTGGCCTATTTTGGCACATTCATTGTGGTCATACTTTTTCCCCCTTTGCAAATATTTTTCAGCCAATTAACTTCAAACTTGGCATTTATCATCTCAAGACGTGAGAGAACAACTGGGCAAAAAGTCTTGCCTTTTTGAAATACTATATGATGGGGGCAGGGCATCAAATATTGCCTTTAAAATTTAATTTTTCCAGAAAGAGCAAATGATGAATAACTCCCATGTACAAGCTCCAAAAAATCTCAAACTTCTCAGGCAACGTAATAGTCACGGCCTGAAAACATCTATATGACAAAATTCAGTTATACATATAGCGCCACCTAGTGGTTACAATAAATGTCATACTTTACGTTTTTAGCTACTGTGCTGAGCTCGTTGAAGGGATCCAGTTGAAAATTGGTCAGAAAAGCCTTAAGATGTTGATGATGCCCCACACCGAATATTGTAACTTTTCGCCAAAGGGCGTGGCCGCTACGGTGACGCAAAGTCTGAAGATTTTTCGTGACAATAAAAGCTGCATTAACTTGACCGAGATGATCCTATCTTCTCAAAATTTCACACATTTGATGAGAGTCCAGCTCTAAAGACATCTACTAACTTACATTTCATCTAACTGATAGCGCCACCTAGTGGCAATTTTTTTTCTTACGAATTTTCTTCTACGTTTTTCTCCAAACACGTTAACTGGACCTACCTCATATTTGCTCAGAGGAGGGTTTCGGCCTTCATGATGTCACAACACGAAGTTTGTGAGTTTTCGCGAATTGCTGTAGGCGTGGCTAAGCGCTGTTCGCCAAGAAAACAACGCCAGTTTTGAGGGTCTAAACATGCACAGAAACTCCTGAAACTTGGCACACACATCTGGCCGGGTAAAATGAGCAATATTTTATTGTTGATTGTGCTATTTTTACAAAAATGACTCAATAGCGCCCCCTCGAAATTTTTAACGAAGCAGCCCCGGTTGTACGTTTAAGCAAGAACGCCGAATATTTTTAGGTGTATGAGGGAGCCCAAGACCTACAAAAAAGTCTCTTGTACCCATATGCTAAAATGAACAGGAAGTGAGCTACGAATTTTTGAATGTCCCATTTTTGACGATTTATTCACATTCACAGGGGGCAGACTTTTGCCCACTTCTCCTACACGTTTCATCCGACTGAGTTAAGACTTGGCCTGGACCATGTCAAGACCTGAGCCAACGACAGGGGGAAAAATTTTGACTTTTCGAAATACTATATGATGAGGGCGGGGCATCAAAATTTGTGTTTCACAATGAAAAAGGATATGCTTGATAACTCCCCGGTACATGCTCCAAAAAATCCCAAACTTGACATGTATGTTTATCGTCAAGGCCTGAAGTTATCTCTATGACAACATTCAGTTATATATGCAGCGCCACCTAGCCCTTGAGGCATGAAAAAAAATACCCCACATACGGTATTTTGTACAAAAAATGTAAACTCATTCTAAGTGTGATAACAAAGTCATTTATGAATATTCTTTTAGTTTCCACCACTCAAAATGTTCACTGGCATCAGACTTATCCAAACATATATATATTTTTATTTATTTTTGATAGCCTCTATGGACATTAAAAGCAATATCGTGAATGAAGGATATGCTTAATAACTCCACGGTACATGCTCCAAAAAAAATCCCACACTTGACATGTATGCTTATAATCAAGGCCTGAAGGTATCTCTATGACAACATTCAGTTATAAATACAGCGCCACCTAGCTTGAGGCTTATATGAAAAAAAATAAAAATACCCCACATACGGTATTTTGCACAAAAAATGTACACTCATTCTAAGTGTGATAACTAAGTCATTTATGAATATTCTTTTAGTTTCCACCACTCAAATTGTTCACTGGCTTGACACCGATCCAAACGTATGTACGTTTCCATTTTGTTTTATTCATTTTTGATTGCCCCTTTGGACAATAAAAGTAACATTGTGCAATGAGTACAACGAGCGATGATGTGTATATACACTTTTACAAAAAAATACCAATCAGGGCAACTCATTGCCTAAAAATAAAAAAGGACGCTGATTTTTGCAGGTCTTAACAATCACCAAAACCCGTTGAGCTTGATACACACACTGGCAAAAAAATATTCTACATGTAAACGTTTATTATGCCATTTTCAAAGAAATTTTGCTTACAATATATGCCAGTACCCCAATGTGCCAGTACCCCAACGTGTAAGTACCCCAACGTGCAAGGACCCCAACGTGGCCCGGGCTGCGAGGGCCCTTTATAGCTGATCGCAGCTCTAGTTATTCTTCTTCTTCTTCTTCTTTATTCTCCGCAAACAATCGCGATTTTGGGTACCTAAATATTCACGAAAACTCACCGAACTTTGCACACTCCTCAGGTCCGGCGAAAAATTTGATATTATGAATAAATGAATAATGAATAAAGAATTTTTTAAAAATGACTCAATAGCGCCCCCTAGAAATTTTTAACGAAGCAGCCCCAGTTGTACGTTTAAGCAACATCTTCGGCATTTTTTTGGGTGTATGAGGGAGCCCAAGACCTACAAAAAAGTCTCTTGGACCCATCTGCTAAAATGAACAGGAAGTGAGCTACGAATTTTTGAATGTCCCATGTTTGACGATTTTTGCACATTTTCAGGGGGCATACTTTTTCCCACTTCTCCTACACGTTTTATCCGACTGACTTCAGACTTGACCTGGACCATGCCAAGACCTGAGCCAACGACAGACGGAAAAATCTTGACTTTTGGAAATACTATATGATGAGGGCGGGGCATCAAATTTTGTGTTTCGCAAACAAAAAGATTATGCTTAATAACTGCCCAATACATGCCCCAAAAAATCCCAAACTTGACATGTATGTTTATAGTCAAGGCCTGAAGGTATCTCTATGACAACATTCAGTTATATATGCAGCGCCACCTAGCCCTTGAGGCATAACAAAAAAAATACCCACTTACGGTATTTTTACAAAAATTGTAAACACGTTTCCCAATGAAAAACGATATGCTTAATAACTCCCTGGTACATGCTCCAAAAAATCCCAAACTTGACATGTATGTTTATAGTCAAGGCCTGAAGGTATCTCTATTACAACATTCAGTTATATATACAGCGCCACCTCGCCCTTGACGCGTAAAAAAAATACCCCACTGAAGGTATTTTTACAAAAATTGTAAACTCATTCTAAGTGTGATAACGTCGTCATTTATGAATATTCTTTTACTTTCCACCACTCAAAATGTTCACTGGCATCAGACCTATCCAAACATACGTACTTTTTATTTTGTTTTATTTATTTTTGATAGCCTTTATGGACAATAAACGCAACATTGTCCAATGAGTAAAACTAACGATGATGTGTATATATACTTTTCCAAAAGAAATAAAATCAGGGCAAATCATTGACTAAAAATATAAAAGGACGCTGTTTTTTGCAGAACTTAACATTCAACAAAACCCATTGCTCTTTACAAAAAAAAAAAATCCCACATATAAAGGTCTATCATTTCATTTTGCTTCCAATGTGCCAGTACCCCAACGTGCCAGTACCCCAATGTGCAAGTACCCCAACGTGGCCCGGGCTGCGAGGGCCCTTTATAGCTGCTCGCAGCTCTAGTTAAGATCTATTATTTGTAACAGGAGTGACAGTGCTGAAAGGACAAGAAAAGGTCGAGATCCTCGCTCCCGTTGTCATTTCCAATGCTGGAATCTTCAACACGTTCCAAAAGTTTCTGCCACATCACATCAAAGAAAAAACAGGTGTTCGTTCACAAAGAGAGCATTTGAAATAAACTTGTGGAATGCATTTTGAGGTTGGTCTTTTAACTTTGCTGTTGATTGTGTGTGAACAGAGATCCAGTCATTGTTGAGTATGGTGCGTCATGGCATGGGTTCCTTCTTGGTCTTTGTTGGTCTCGATGGAACCAAAGAAGAGCTGGGAATTGTTTCCACAAACTTCTGGATGTATAAAGACAACGACTTGGATACACTGTAAGTTAATTGTTTTTGTATTCTTTTTCCTGAGAGTCTTATTATTTTAACTCCCATTTCAAATACGTACTGGCTCTTGCAATGGTTTATGACAAAATATAATCACTGAATAATGACATAATCATATGTATTAATACCACTCTGTCAGCACTTTCCACAAATCTTTTACAAGTAATAAGCAAATGGTTCCACCATATTATGGATTCATATTCTGCCATTCACTGCCACGCTTGCCACTACATTTGCAGTGATTACGGCAAACAGACATTCATATTAAACTGATACATTTTTCATGTCATATCGCCCAGTCCTTTGTTGCGGTCTATTTAAATAATTGATTCAATATATGAAAATATAGAAGACATTTTTGTTGTTGTTTTGTAACATGTTTGAAGATACTGTAAAAATGTGTGGTGTTTTAAGATTAACATCTACAAGCAACAAATGCCACTATATGTTTTGAATATTGAAATGAATCGTATCAAATCGAACCGTATCGTTCCCAGACTTAAAGGCGCAGTCTGCCGGATTCACTCAGGAAAATGAACTTTTTAAATACAGGATGTACACACTTTAACTTTCTCTCAGTCTACACATCTGTGTTTATGTTAATCTTTGGTGGTGATTTCGTCCTAAACCCCCACTCCCCCAGCCTGTATTTTGCCATTTTGTGTTTGTTTTGTCTCTGTGGAAAGACAGTGTTTACACCCCTCCAGCGGGGCGTGGCGTGTCGCAAACGGGGCCGGGCGAACGTGTCGGCTGCGTGACGTCACTCCTGTGGCAATTTGAAAGCATGCACGGATTGTTTTTTTTCTTCACTCACTCATTCACACACGTAAGCTTCTGTGAGTGAGTGAGTGAAAAAACGAATAATTTTGAGGGAAAACTGACTTGCCAGCCTGCCCAAATTTTATGCTAATTATTAATCCTTTAATAATTTGCATTTTAAAGTCTGCGTTGAACGGATAGAAGGGTTTGTGCCACCACCCACTATTGGCTCCGCCCAAAGACTTTGAAACAACGAAGCGAGCCTGCTCTCGCTCTCTTCCTGCTCCCCCACCTTTTCCAGACTCTCTTCCAAACTTCTCTTCCTGCACCTAGCCCGCTCCCGGACTCTTGGTTCCAAAAACTTGCCAAGGACTCTGGTGCTGTGCCCACGTCTCCCCAAACACGTGGTCCCTTTTTTCCTCTCAGCAACCAAGTGCCACAGCGGAGCAGGTGCGCTCACCTTCACCGCTGAACCCAAAGAGACTCTGTTTATTTTCCTTTTTCTTTTGTTGTTTTCTTCCCCCTCGGTGACTGCCCACCGCCAAAGAGCTCCATAGCCCTGTGGTACACTTGCAGCGTGCGCCAGGACTCAAAGCGCACTGGCTGTGCGTCACAACCGCACCGCATCTCAACGCAGCGGACTGGAGTTCCATCTACCTGGGGTTGAACAGCCGAGACCCGATCGTCTCCTCGCACCTGGCCAGAGCGGCCCAGCAAACCAACCACCCCGGAGAAAGATCTCGCAGACCAATCGGGAGCCGAGCCGCGTCAACTGGTGCAAAAGCTGACCAAGGACCACTTACCTGAATACACTGAGTCTATTAGGAATGCGAATGTCAATATGCTAAATGATAACCTCGTGCAGCTCATGAGCAACGCTGAGACAAAAGCCCCAAAGGACAAATCACTCATTCGAATGATCGGATGTCTGACATTGAACCTTGCCGCGCAGTTGAAGCTGAGCGATGCCGAGGATTGTCAAGTGAAACACCAACTTGAGTGGCATGACAGCAGAGCCAGGACGCAACGGCACAGTTTGAAGCCGCCCACGACCGAGTGAAGGTTGTCAAGACCCAGCTGGTTGACGTTAAAGCGCACCTGGATGAGGCAGAAGCCCGCTCAGATGGGGTGCTGGCCGGAAATTTGGACAGTGATGCAGATGAGTCTGCTTCCGATGATGACTCCCCTCAAAAGATTGGTGAGTTAACCCAAGCTCTCGCGTCCGCCGAAGACACAAATCGAGAGCAATAAAAACTGCTGAGAACCGCGGCCACCGAAATTCACAAACTTAAAAGCAGAGGTGACTGAGACTTGACTGAACGACTGTCGAAAGATCAACTTCGACTAGCAGAAGCGAATTACTTTTGGGTTAGTTCGTTGCTAGCTCAGTCAACCGACGAAGTGAAGTACCTCCAAGTTCAGGTACAAACCTTGAGAGAGGAACGCAATGCCGAAGTGGACCGCTCATATGACCTGCGAACAAAATTAGCATTGACTGAAGCCGAGGTTACCCGCCTCCGACAATGCCAGCAGGAATACGAGACAGAGTTAGCTCAGATTAAACATGAGTTGCAACGCGCGCAGCAGTTAAATGAGGTCTACTGAGGAGCATCCCTTCCGGGAGCTCCACCCCCACATAGACCTCCTGATGCCAGAGCCACAGCACCACAGCTGAAACAGCCACCTGAGTCCGGAGCCACCTGGAGGACGCCGCCAGTGACCACCGCCGCTTTAGGCCTGGCACGACTCATCACAAGACCAGTCTTTATGACTAACCGACGGCCGGATGCCCACAGAAGTGACCCACCAGCAGAGTTCACCAGCGGGTCCTCCAGAAGCCGACACTCAGACACCTCATAAACCGCCTTCTGACTCAATAATATTGGTCCTGCAGGTTGATCTAAATACTACAGCTGACCCGCATGTACCGCGGTCAACCGACGACGTGAGGCCGTTCCAACAGCTTTTAGGGGATCTCACCACCAGGGGGATAGCTGGTAAATTCTATCTGAGCGTCACCCTGGAGCAAGCTCTGACCTACGAAACTCTTGTAGATCCCACCGCAGACATCACGATGATGTCCAACACAGTATATGAACAAATGCATGCCGTGTCACAAGCTATCGATCGACTGCTCCGCATACGGCGGTGCCCACTTACCGTTAGCGCCTTCTCACCTACTAACACAAAGCTGGAGTCTGTTGCAATGGTACACTGGTCCATTGGCCCCATGGAATTCATCCATCCAGTCTCTGTGGGACCCATTGAGTCGGTCCCCCTTCTTATTGGCAATAATAGCCTCCTTGAGGCATAAAAAAAATACCCCACACACGGTATTTTGTACAAAAATTGTAAACTCATTGTAAGTGTGATAACTAAGTCATTTATGAATATCAGGTAGGCAGGCTTCAAGTTTCCTGAAAGGAACACAAGTCTGTCTTGTTGAAACCATACCAATTTCATCTACTTTTGCCTGATTTATTAAAACCCTTTAGATACTACGATGATAACAGTCTGCCTGTTTTGTTTTTTTGTCGTTTTCTCTCGAAGTAAAGCTCCGTTCCTCCTCTCTCACAATCCGACACGGTTCAGGAGTTCGGTGATTTGAAAAACATGCATCAATACCCGTCTTCTGTTTCACTCTCCTCTGACACACAGTTTCCCCCTCCTCCATACGATGGCAATCCGCCAGCTGCCGTATTTGGTATCGGCGTAAAGCTCCGCTTCTCTGCTTTCAGAAGCCGTTGGAATTACGTTGCTAGTGCAAATGGTTCACAAGTTACGGTGATTTGAAAAAACAAAAACCAAAAAACTTTCCCGTTAGGTTCGTATGAGGGATAATTATGTTCACTTGCCCGGGCAAACCTAGCAGAATCACCGGTGGCCAAGCTTGTTGTTGTTTTAGATTGCGCGCTCTTGGGAGGAAGTGGAAATGACGCGGAAACTACGGCGGCTTAGATTAACCAGAAATAGTGCGGGATTGAAAATCGAAAGTGCCGAAGTGAACATTTTTAAAACCGTTTTAACCAGAAAAGACGGTTACGGTTCAAAATCGATTTATCGAACAGCCCTAGTCTGAAGTCCTCTTTTTTTACGTTTAACAAATTTAAAACATCATAAATCATATGGGTCTTCTCCGGGTATTCCGGTCTCCTCCCACATTCCAAAGACATGCATGGCAGGTTAATTGCGCGCTCCGAACTGTCCCTAGGTGTGCTTGTGAGTATGGATGGTTGTTTGTCTCTGTGTGCCCTGCGATTGGCTGGCAACCAGTCCAGGGTGTCCCCCGCCTACTGCCCAAAGCCAGCTGAGATAGGCTCCGGCACCCGCCGCGACCCTTGTGAGTAATAAGCAGTCAAGAAAATGGATGGATGGATGGATGGATGGATGGATAAATCATATGCTGTTTTTACTAAGTACATTCTCAAATGTTCTCCAATCTTGATACTGTAAATGTATAGGATCGTATGCCGAGAAACGCTACTTGGGAGGAGTAATATGGCGGCCTCGCGGCTTCAAAAATCCTAGCCTATCGGCTATCCAGTAATATATACAGATCAGTGCGCCTTACGCCACCTCTGCTGAAATGTGAGCATCGAGTGTTGGAGCCTAATCCCAGCTGACTTCAGGCGAAAGGCAGGCTACACCCTTGGTTGCTAGTCAATCACCGGTGTAGCAATTATTGCCCTGTCACCCTCAAAGTTTTTTTTTTCTCCTTCTTTGGAAACATTTCACTCTGGGAAATGTGTGCGCCTTCACTCATCTGTGATTCCTCCACATACCAAAAACCCACTCAACAGGCCAAAACTCTTTGAACTCAATTCCAACAAGGGACTAAAGTCTACTTTTAGAGCCACAGGAAACACATAACTGGATGCCTGTGAAAGCATTTGTTAGGCCAGTCCAGAGTTTACGACTGGTTATGAAGTGCTAGAACTGTCGATTCATCGTTCCTTTGGTTTAGACATCCCTTGGAGTTTCTAAAAGGCAAGAGCGCCCTCAAGTTGGAACAATTGGAATTAACTTCAAAAAACCTGCCCGCTCATAATTAATCCAAATTCCACATCATTCTCTATATACGACTGACTGTTTGCACCTAAACGACATCCAGTGCTTACTTTGTTTGCAAAGTGTTAAAGTTGTATGTCTATCTGAAATGAATGACGTGTGTAACTTCTGCAGTTATCTAGTTTAGCCGATTAGAATAAATTTCGCGGATTAAATAACTTGATGATAGCATTAAGGTTTGAAGCATGCTTAGAATGATATGCGTTTCTTTTGTGTAGCCTTCGCATGTCAATTCTTGCTAAATTTCAACCTTTTGTGTCCAAAAGTTTGGCTTCAAAGCCAAGCCTGTGCTTCTGGCGCACTGAGGGGGCGGGGCCACCTGTTGTGCGAGTTTAAAAGCCACCGCACAAAGAACTCTCTCTCTCTCTCTTCCTCTTCCTCTCTCTTCCTCTCCCTCTTCCTCTTCACCCGCTTTTTCAGCGCTCTCCCCACGGACTTTCCCTTGACCACCAGTGGGAGAGTGTCCACGTCGCCTTTTGTTCTTTTAGCCAAGGACTGCCACGAACTGCCCTGAACCCCGTGTGCCCAAGCGCGCACGACCATGGAAGACACCACCAACTTGTGGCCGTCTTCTGGACAACGCCAGATTGTGGCAAAGTGGACTTCAGTTAGTGGGGACAACGCCACCTGGGACTTGCACTCCAGGAGTATCAAACAAACTTCACAAATAAAAGTTCACACATCCACAGGACAAGATGTGATTCCAAAATATTGTAATTTTATTAACAAATTAAAAGTTTAATAAAAACAACCTGACAACAACAGAAAGTGGTATGGGACTGCTAAAAACAACACAACAGGACTGGGGGACTTACCACGACAGCGGTATCAAAAAAAAAAAAAAGAAAAAAAAAAAAAGGGGGGGGAAATCCAGACACTACACAGCACCCGTGACACTGCAAAAAATAAGTGGGAAAAACAGGACCACCACCGCTGCCGCAAGGTGCCCTCAGTACCTGTCAACAATAAAAACACACATTAAAAGAAGCAAACAACTCACACCATCCATCCATCCATCCATTTTCTTGACCGCTTATTCCTCACAAGGGTCGCGGGGGGTGCTGGCGCCTATCTCAGCTGGCTCTGGGCAGTAGGCGGGGGACACCCTGGACTGGTTGCCAGCCAATCGCAGCAACTCACACCACTTCACCCAAAATTATCTGGTAGAGCAAAATAAAAAACAACCTTAAACACATACCTATAATAATGTTAAAAGAAATAAATAAAGAAATAAAACTAATAAACAAAACTATTAATATAAAACAAAGAATCCAAACAGTTAAAAATGTTCAATAACTAGAAGGGCTCTGCTGCGGCAACACTTCGCCTGGGTCGGTCCAAACAGTACAGCCAACCCAGGTCACCGCCCAAAAAGGAGTGGAAGTTGTCAGGGTGATGACCGGTGTTTAAAACCAGTTTTAAAATGATAAAAAGCCAAGACAGCAGTATGGCCCAGAATAGTGTCACACTGGAAGACAAATTAATTCATTAGAAATAAAATAAAAAAAGGTCTTTACAACAACTAGCACTAAAAAAAAAAAGAAAGAGGAATTCATACTCCTTACCGAAGCGCACAATAGTGAGGTCTTGTAGCGCACAATGGCGAGGTTACGGTGTGGGGAGGAGACACTCAGTGCGGCTCCACCATTAATAGCTAGAGAACAGGGGGAAACCAATTAAAGATTGTTCCACTGCCCAGCCCTTGCACAAGGCAGACAGCCAACGCTCTACCTGCAGAAAGCGCCGCGCACCCACCCGGACACCAGGGAACAGTCACGCTCCAACATACACCACGTTGCTGTAACCAAGCAGTACTAGAGTAAGCTTCTAAAATCATGAATGGGCCAAGTCGATCAAAGCATGCATACCTTCACTTGGGTTTGACACCTCTCGCACACAGAGACCACGTCAGCGCACGTCACGTCCGTCAGCTCCGTAAAGGAGGAAAAGAGGAAGAGAGGCGGAGTGGCGCTGCGCTGACCTATTTATAGGCACCTGCCTAATTACAGGCACTCTGCCCCCTTGTGGTAGGGAGCGTATCTCCATTCTGCCACACCCACCGTGCGCCTGACCGCCACGCGGTCCCACATCTTTCCTGACACACTTAAGGAGCACTGCCAGCCTCAGGCCGGTCCCCTCTCGCGCATGTGCGAGGCTTCACACCGGCTCCCTAACAGACCCTGGTCGGACCACCCAGCTCCCCCCACGATGTGCCTTACCAACTTGGGCAGAGAACCAGCTCACCACCCGATGATCTCCCTCCGCACGCCGCTCTCCAGCTGTGCGCTCATCGTTCCATCTGTGGACCTGCTGAGACTGCTCCAGCCGTGCGCTCACCGGCCATGCATCGTTCCAGCTGAGGACCTGCCATGACTGTTCCAGCCACGCGCTCACCTGCCCCTAACTGGATTACAGTTTTTCTTCCAGTGAGAACACAATCGAGTTCACTCCCTTCGTGTGCCCGAACCAGAAAGTAAGTTACGTTGTATTGGCAATCCGACCAACCACTGGTACGACTTTTGACAAATATAAAAGGTTTGGCAAGTCAAACGCTTCAATCTTTCCCCCATTCATCTTTTCATTTATCCTTAGCTTAGTTCATTAGGTTGTATGTTTTCTTTTCAGTTTTATTCGCATTTTATTTCCGTCTAATAGGTTCGGCTGAGTAATACTGTGTGTGTGTGTGATTACCAAATAAATTTGTTGTCTAGAAATTCCATCTTTTGAATCATTGTGTTTTTGAGTGGATTATTAATTCTTTTACGAAAGGAAAAGCTCTGCAATTAAACATAGTAGCGACTTCAGATTATGAATACTTGATAATAGGAATGTTCTCGTTTATTTTGCTCCTAAAACTAAGCAAATCAATGTGGTGCCCCTAGAGGTTGTTAAGGGAATTACAACTCCCCTCGGTACTGTCCAAATTATTAATTCGTCAAAACGGCGACCCAATTATCGCTACGCAGGGTACATATACATATTGTAAAGACAGTCAACCAATCATACTTATATTCACACTGCCACTGAGAGGAAACTGAACCCACGCTGCCTGTACTCAAGTCACACCAGAACGCAATCAGTGATTATATACTGCCTTTATGTGTTGTCTTGTCTTGTGTTGCCTGGTTCACACGGCAAGATTTTAAAACTGTCGGCCGATTTCCAATCTTTGACAGACACCACACGTGAAGAGAAAAAATCACGGGAGTTCCAGTTTTGAACGTACCGTGCGTGGTGTGCGGCCACACTGCACAATCAACACACCACACACGAGCCGAGTTCATTCAAGAATGTGACGGGAAGTCTCGCAAAACCTCTCGAGATTAAACATGGCTTCCGAGTCGTCAACATGAGTCGATTCTGGTTTTCAGCTGAAAAAGCGGCATAAAAAGAAAAGGTGTTTTTTTAAAGGAGTGTAAATGGGCACTGGTGAGACATCGCTTGCCCCCGGCTCAGTGCTGGCGGCGCGGGTTGGCGTCCCACCCGGAAACCACGTTTATTTGTGGAGAATGTGTGTGCGTGTATAAAAAAAAATACAAATAATTAGAAATAAAATAAAAAGAGTGTAATAGCGCGAGCACAGACTTTCTGCTGCTTCATGACTCTTTTGATTTTGGATTCCCCACCGGCTTCCTCGCTGGCTTTCTTTCTGATTGGCTGCAATCAGCTGCGCGGAGCGAAGTCGGGCCAAAAAATCCAACATGTTAGATATGCCCGATTTCAAGTCGGGGGTCCTTCCGAGCGCCGATATTGGGAGGCGCCGTGTGTGGTGACAACACACACGACAGGATTGTCTGTGAAGATTATCGCTTGCGTCTCGGCGCGTCCTTACGATTGTCGGGAGGGGAAATTCGGGGCTAAAATCGGGCTAATTCTCCTGCCGTGTGAACAAGGCTTTAGATTAGTTTTTCTTTTACATACATATCTTGCTTTAGATTCTGCAATTGATCATAATGTTGTGGACGGAATGTGCTGCTTATGTAAGGTGAAAGCATCATTTAAAGGGATAAATACAGTAATTTCCACAACCATGCATTTCTAGTTTTAACAATGCAGTATGGGTAAACTTGACATATTTCAGTTGTAATTTGTATCATTTTGGATATCATTAATACATATGTATGTGATTGTCCTTGAACTATGTGTGAAGAATGGAACAATACTCTTCGCTGACTAGAGAGCAGGTATTGGGGAATATTCCTATGATGTTCATCACCTTTCCATCTGCCAAAGACCCTACAGCTGACATTCGACAACCAGGTAACTCACAATATGTTGTGTTGAAATGCTGGAATGTAAAACACAATTCATTAGCATCATTGTTGTTCCAAGACAATTACATTTCTTTATGATGACTATCCTCGGTCCACAGTAATGGTTTTCATCAAGTGAAATGCATAGTGTACACCAGCCAACCCCAATTGACCTTACCGTGGCACGCCTCTCCCCGTCCACTAAATGCGACGAGCAGTGCCCTCCGACATTTACCGGGCGAGATGAGCTGAAGTACACTCACAGTAATGGAAAAGTTGTCAGATTCTCCTTGTGATTTCTCGGCCAGGTATTTTCAGGATGTGATATTTCTCTTCGAAGCAAGCAAAGGGGGCTTTAAATTTTTTAGTGATGTGTATCTTCACTCCCTCACCATGCAATTTTGCCCCAAAGCAAAAGGAAATACGCATCGCTGTCTTCTGCTACAGAAGTCAGGAAAATACAGTTTTGAAGACAGGACAGGTTTCAATGTTTTGTTGGCATTTATCGTAAGTCAACAAAAGTGTAGACTGTTAGCTACCAAGAGCTATAGTTAGCCTTTGGCTAAAAACAACAATGGAGAACATTATCTTAGTGCAAATGTAATTTCTGGTCATTTTGGAGGGATTCGACTGGTCGTGTGTGTGGTCTCCCACATTGTTTGATACAGCGCATACATTTTTCGTAGTTGTTTGAGGGTTTAGGGAAGGGAATAAACTGGACAGTGCCGTGACTACCGCAGGATGCCGGTTAGTCGATCGGGATCACGGCTATCACTCTTATACAAGCCGTGACTACAGTGTTTAACCATTTATATTGATTTTCTTCTTGGCTTTGGATTACCATGCAATGCACCACCGGGAGATAGATTGCTTTTGTTTGTCCGCAGCAAAAGGCAGACATGACGTCTTGCGTCTTGATTGGTTTACTAGGTCATGCGGGCGTGGTATACAGTAAGGTCAATTATGCCGCTTTTCCATTAGCCCCGCACGGCACGCTACCACACCTCACCACACTGCACACAACCACACTACACGGCCTCCATTGCTTTTCCATTACAGCAGGCGCGTGGTAGAAAGGGGGCGGGATATTTTGAACTGTCCAAGCCAAGTTTGCACTCCCACAGTGCGTGCGGATCTGCCATAACATTTCACGAGTGGCAAGTCGCGCCAACATTGAACCATATTTACAATTTAATATGGACCACCATGGATAAAATATTGTGATTCATGACAGGCTCGCGAAGCTATTTCTGAATAGAGAGCTCTGCTGCTGGAGCTCTCATTGAAGTGAATGGGAACACATGACCAGAGAGCGTTGTGCACTCACGATTCATCCACAAGTACCTTTTAAATTGTCAACATAGTTCAGCGTTGTTGTAAAGCATTATTATATTTATTCTATATACTGTATTTTTATGACTTTGGCGAACGTCGGTGGGCGGTCGGCCTCTCTCGCATAAAAACAAGGAAAAGGGCGTGTGCCACGGCGTTGCTGTCGGCCAATCAGATGACATGTGACGACATGGCCCCGCTAGGCCCCAGACGACCGGTGCTGCAGAACCACTGCCGAAAGGGTTTTAAAAAGCGGTTACAAAGGAACGGCCCTGAAAGAGTCCCAATGGAGACGCTAACATCCAGGGACAAAAAATGCCGATTTGGAGTGGAAGCGGACCGGTGGAAAAGCGCCATTAGTGGCCAGATCCGGCCTATGAGACCAGCCCCTGTGCTGATACAGTGACGCTTTTGTCATAACTGGGCTTGGGGAGTCTGAACAAGTAGATACATTGTTACAAATAGCTAAATATGACACCTTGCTTCCACTCCTATGGTTGTAGCTGGCATAAGCGTTAGATTTAGGTTATGAAAGTAAATCAAATGAACAGGCTTCCCTCAACTCAACTCAACCTTATTTCTAAAGCACTTTAAGAACATGCATTGCTGTATACAAAGTGCTGTACATAAACATCAGCTTTGCAGTAAACAAGAACAAAACAAACATTTTGAAGTGCGAATACAGGTTTTTTTTTTAACAAGTAAATACATTTTACATCACTGAATAAATAAGAAGTAGTGAATAAAGAGATAAATAAATTCATAAATAAGTCGACTAAACATCAAACTCAAACACACCACAAAACACCAAGAACAAGTCTTGTGGTGTGCCAAAAGCCAAAGAATACAGATGTGTTTTAAAAGACGTCTTTTAAAAGAGGATAACTAGGGGGACTGCCTAATATTTAATGGTAGGTCGTTCCAAAGGGTGGGACCGGGAACAGCAAAGGCTCGATCTCCTCTAAGCCTCCGCTTAGCCCTCGGTATCTCCAATTGTGTCTGGTCTGCTGACCTGAGGCACCGGGCAGGTGTGTAGGGGTGCAAGAGCTCGGCGAGATAAGGTGGGGCCAGACCATTGAGAGATTTGAAAACAAATAGAAGAATCTTAAAATGGATTCTAAATTTCACGGGCAGCCAGTGAAGAGAGGCCAGAATAGGGGTTATGTGTTCCCTCTTCCGGGCACCAGTAAGGAGACGAGCAGCAGCATTTTGGACAAGCTGGAGACGCTGCAGGGAGGACTGGCTGATCCCAAAATAAAGTGCATTACAATAATCCAGCCGAGATGTAACAAAGGCATAGATTACCATTTCTAAGTGCTGCTGACATAGGAGATTTTTTTTACCTTAGCCAGCTGTCTAAGATGAAAAAAGCTGGATTTGACAACAGCGGCAATTTGTCGGTCCAGTTTAAAGTCACTGTCCATCCTGACACCCAGGTTTGAGGCTGTTGACTTCAGATATTGTGCCAGAGGACCCAAGTCGGCAGGATGAGAAGAGCCGCTGGGACCAAAGACCATAATTTCTGTTTTCTTCTCATTGAAGTTCAAGAAATTTAAAGCCATCCAGGCTTTGATTTCTTCCAGACAGGACAAAAGAGGCCTCAATGAGAAAGCGTCCTTTTTACGAAGCGGGACATAGATCTGACTGTCATCCGCGTAGCAATGAAAAGAAATTCCATATTTTCTAAGGATGGAGCCCAAGGGCAGTAGATATAATGAGAATAGAATGGGCCATAATACAGATCCTTGCGGAACACCATATGACAGTGGGGCAGTGCGGGACTCAGAGCACCCAAGGCGAACACAGAATGTTATGTCGGTCAAGTAGGATCGAAACCACTCAAGAGCACTACCACCAATGTGCACCTGGTGCTGTAAACGAGCCAACAGAATACTGTGGTCCACGAGTATAGAGTATAAAAATGTGTCTTAAGACGCGATTTAAATGTTGAGGTGAGAAAACACTGGGAGATACATTTTCGTTGTTGACAAGATTGCATGAATTTCCACTCCCCAAAAATTTCAGGTGAACATATTTAACAGAGTTTTGGATCGGGGATATCATGAAAAGTCAAGATGAGCTAGCCAGAAGTCAAACCTAGAATCTTCTGATATGTAGTCAGACACATTATCCATTGCGCCACTAGCCCCTCAAAATAAGGTCAACTTCTGTAAGCCTCAGTGGAGGATTGTCATTGGCCCACGGAGCTGGAAGGCTTTTATGTCCATCAGCAGTACAAACTTTAAGAGGAGTGCTGAGTCATCTGCCATGACCCAGATTTGAACCAGGGTTGCTGCGACCACAATGCAGAGTACTAACCACTATACTATCACGGCTCCCCTCTGGCTGTCTTGTATATAAAATTGTCCATCACTGCAGCCATCAGCAAGACCCAGGAAACGAGGCTACTGAACCAGGACTGCTGTGAAACTGTCAAATGAATGTCCTAGGCATAAAATTGTCCACCAGTGCGCCTTGAAACTGACACACTTCATAAATGTTGGACACGAATTCAGTGGAAATTAGGTTTTCGAGCACAGCCTGGAGGTTGCACCTAGCTTTTCCTGTTTTTGTAAGAATCCATGTGAAAAAGTCATGTGTAAACAAGATCTTGCTTAAACGTACAAGCGGCGCTGCTTCGTTAAAAATTCCTAGGGGTCGCTATTGAGTAATTTTTGTAAAAATAGCACAATACATGATAAAATATTACCCATTTTACCAGGCCAGATGTGTGTGCCAAGTTTCATGTGTTTCTGTGCCGGTTTAGGCCCTCAAAATTGGCGTTGTCTTCTTGGCGAACAGTGCTTAGCCACGCCCACAGTGTTTCGTGAAAACTCATAAACTTCGTGTTGTGACATCATGAAGGCCGAAACCCTCTTCTGAGAAAATATGAGGTAGGTTCAGTTAACGTGTTTGGAGAAAAACGTAGAAGAAAATTCGTAAGAAAAAAAATTGCCACTAGGTGGCGCTATCAGTTAGATGAAATATACGTTTTTAGATGTGTTAAGGGCTGGACTCTCATCAAATGTGTGAAATTTTGAGAAGATAGGATCATCTCGGTCAAGTTAATGCAGCTTTTATTGCAACGAAAAATCTTCAGACTTTGCGTCACCGTAGCGGCCACGCCCTTTGGCGAAAAGTTACAATATTCGGTGTGGGGCATCATCAACATCTTAAGGCTTTTCTGACCAATTTTCAAATGGATCCCTTCAACAAGCTCAGCACAGTAGCTAAAAACGTAAAGTATGACATTTATTGTAACCACTAGGTGGCGCTATATGTAGAACTGAATTTTGTCATATAGATGTTTTCAGGCCGTGACTATTACGTTGCCTGAGAAGTTTGAGATTTTTTGGAGCTTGTACATGGGAGTTATTAAGCATTTTGTCTTTCTGGACAAATGAAATTTGAAAGGAAATTTTTGATGCCCCGCCCCCGTCATATAGTATTCCGAAAAGTCAAGATATTTTGGCCCCCTTGTTGTCTCAGGTCTTGAGATGATACATGCCAAGTTTGAAGTCAATCAGATGAAAAATGTTTGCAAAGGGGGAAAAAGCATGACCATAGTGAATGTGCCAAAATCGGCCAAAATTGGACATTAAAAAATTCATAGCTCACTTCCTGTACATTTTAGCTACATGGTCCCAATAGACTTTTTTGTGCATCTCGGGGTGCTACACGTGCCTGCCAATTTTCGCCGGGCTTGGTTTTTATTTTTCTATGCTAGGGGGCGCTATAGAGTCGCGTTGTTATAACGACTTCATAATATCAAATTTTTCGCCGGACCTGAGGAGTGTGCAAAGTTCGGTGAGTTTTCGTGAATATTTAGGTACCCAAAATCGCGATTGTTTGCGGAGAATAATAATAATAATAATAATTTTTACAAAAACAATAGGGACCTCGCAGCGGTCGCTGCTCGGGCCCTAATAATAATTTTTACAAAAACAATAGGGACCTCGCAGCGGTCGCTGCTCGGGCCCTAACTAGAGCTGCGAGCAGCTATAAAGGGCCCCCGCAGCCCGGGCCACGTTGGAGTCCTTGCACGTTGGGGTACTTGCACGTTAGGGTACTGGCACGTTGGGGTACTGGCACGTTGGGGTACTGGCATATTGGAAGCAAAATTTCTTTGGAAATGGCATAATAAACGTTTACATGTAGAATATTTTTTTTGCCAGTGTGTGTCAAGCTCAACGGGTTTTGGTGATTGTTAAGACCTGCAAAAATCTGCGGCCTTTTCTATTTTTAGGCAATGAGTTGCCCTGATTGGTATTTTTTGTAAAAGTGTATATATACATCATCGCTCGTTGTACTCATTGCACAATGTTACTTTTATTGTCCAAAGGGGCAATCAAAAATGAATAAAACAAAATGGAAACGTACATACGTTTGGATCGGTGTGAAGCCAGTGAACAATTTGAGTGGTGGAAACTAAAAGAATATTCATAAATGACTCAGTTATCACACTTAGAATGAGTGTACATTTTTTGTACAAAATACCGTATGTGGGGTATTTTTTTTATTTTTTTATATAAGCCTCAAGGGCTAGGTGGCGCTGTATTTATAACTGAATGTTGTCATCGAGATACCTTCAGGCCTTGATTATAAGCATACATGTCAAGTGTGGGATTTTTTTTGGAGCATGTACCGTGGAGTTATTAAGCATATCCTTCATTCACGATATTGCTTTTAATGTCCACAGAGGCTATCAAAAATAAATAAAAATATATATATGTTTGGATAAGTCTGATGCCAGTGAACATTTTGAGTGGTGGAAACTAAAAGAATATTCATAAATGACTTAGTTATCACACTTAGAATGAGTTTACATTTTTTGTACAAAATACCGTATGTGGGGTATTTTTTTTTTGTGCCTCAAGGGCTAGGTGGCGCTGCATATATAACTGAATGTTGTCATAGAGATAGCTTCAGGCCTTGACGATAAGCATACATGTCAAGTTTGGGATTTTTTGGAGCATGTACCGGGGAGTTATTAAGCATATCCTTTTTCAGTGCGAAACACAAATTTTGATGCCCCGCCTTCATCATATAGTATTTCGAAAGGTCAAGATTTTTCCCCCTGTCGTTGGCTCAGGTCTTGACATGGTCCAGGTCAAGTCTTAACTCAGTCAGATGAAACGTGTAGGAGAAGTGGGCAAAAGTCTGCCCCCTGTGAATGTGCAAAAATTGTCAAAAATGGGACATTCAAAAATTCGTAGCTCACTTCCTGTTCATTTTAGCATATGGGTCCAAGAGACTTTTTTGTAGGTCTTGGGCTCCCTCATACACCTAAAAATATTCGTCGTTCTTGCTTAAACGTACAACCGGGGCTGCTTTGTTAAAAACTTCTAGGGGGCGCTATTGAGTCATTTTTGTAAAAATAGCACAATCAACAATAAAATATTGCTCTTTTTACCAGGCCAGATGTGTGTGCCAAGTTTCATGAGTTTCTGTGCATGTTTAGACCCTCAAAACTGGCGTTGTCTTCTTGGCGAACAGCGCTTAGCCACACCCACAGCAATTCGCGAAAACTCACAAACTTCGTGTTGTGACATCATGAAGGCCGAAACCCTCATCTGAGCAAATATGAGGTAGGTCCAGTTAACGTGTTTGGAGAAAAACGTAGAAGAAAACTCGTAAGGAAAAAAATTGCCACTAGGTGGCGCTATCAGTTAGATGAAATGTAAGTTAGTAGATGTCTTTAGAGCTGGACTCTCATCAAATGTGTGAAATTTTGAGAAGATAGGATCATCTCGGTCAAGTTAATGCAGCTTTTATTGTCACGAAAAATCTTCAGACTTTGCGTCACCGTAGCGGCCACGCCCTTTGGCGAAAAGTTACAATATTCGGTGTGGGGCATCATCAACATCTTAAGGCTTTTCTGACCAATTTTCAACTGGATCCCTTCAACGAGCTCAGCACAGTAGCTAAAAACGTAAAGTATGACATTTATTGTAACCACTAGGTGGCGCTATATGTATAACTGAATTTTGTCATATAGATGTTTTCAGGCCGTGACTATTACGTTGCCTGAGAAGTTTGAGATTTTTTGGAGCTTGAACATGGGAGTTATTAAGCATTTGCTCTTTCTGGACAAATGAAATTTTAAAGGCAATATTTGATGCCCCGCCCCCGTCATATAGTATTTCAAAAAGGCAAGATGTTTTGCCCAGTTGTTCTCTCAGGTCTTGAGATGATAAATGCCAAGTTTGAAGTCAATTGGATGAAAAATGTTTGCAAAGGGGGAAAAAGCATGACCACAGTGAATGTGCCAAAATAGGCCAAAATTGGACATAAAAAAATTCATAGCTCACTTCCTGTACATTTTAGCTACATGGTCCCAATAGACTTTTTTTGTGCGTCTCGGGGTGCTACACGTGCCTGCCAATTTTTGTTGCTCTAGCTCAAACGTGCCGGGCTTGGTTTTTATTTTTCTACGCTAGGGGGCGCTATCGAGTCGCATTGTTATGACGACTTAATAATATCAAATTTTTCGCCGGGCCTGAGGAGTGTGCAAAGTTCGGTGAGTTTTCGTGAATGTTTAGGTACCCAAAATCGCGATCGTTTGCGGAGAATAAAGAATAATAATAATAACTAGAGCTGCGAGCAGCTATAAAGGGCCCTCGCAGCCCGGGCCAAGTTGGAGTCCTTGCACGTTGGGGTACTTGCACGTTAGGGTACTGGCACGTTGGGGTACTGGCATATTGGAAGCAAAATTTCTTTGAAAATGGCATAATAAACGTTTACATGTAGAATATTTTTTTTGCCAGTGTGTGTCAAGCTCAACGGGTTTTGGTGATTGTTAAGACCTGCAAAAATCAGCGTCCTTTTTTATTTTTAGGCAATGAGTTGCCCTGATTGGTATTTTTTGTAAAAGTGTATATATACATCATCGCTCGTTGTACTCATTGCACAATGTTACTTTTATTGTCCAAAGGGGCAATCAAAAATGAATAAAACAAAATGGAAACGTACATACGTTTGGATCGGTGTGAAGCCAGTGAACAATTTGAGTGGTGGAAACTAAAAGAATATTCAGAAATGACTTAGTCATCACACTTAGAATGAGTTTACATTTTTTTGTACAAAATACCGTATGTGGTTTTTTTTTTTTATATAAGCCTCAAGGGCTAGGTGGCGCTGTATTTATAACTGAATGTTGTCATAGAGATACCTTCAGGCCTTGATTATAAGCATACATGTCAAGTGTGGGATTTTTTTTTGGAGCATGTACCGTGGAGTTATTAAGCATATCCTTCATTCACGATATTGCTTTTAATGTCCATAGAGGCTATCAAAAATAAATAAAAATATATATATGTTTGGATAAGTCTGATGCCAGTGAACATTTTGAGTGGTGGAAACTAAAAAAATATTCATAAATGACTTAGTTATCACACTTAGAATGATTGTACATTTTTTGTACAAAATACCGTATGTGGGGTTTTTTTTTTTCATGCCTCAAGGGCTAGGTGGCGCTGCATTTATAACTGAATGTTGTCATAGAGATACCTTCAGGCCTTGATTATAAGCATACATGTCAAGTGTGGGATTTTTTTTGGAGCATGTACCGTGGAGTTATTAAGCATATCCTTCATTCACGATATTGCTTTTAATGTCCATAGAGGCTATCAAAAATAAATAAAAATATATATATGTTTGGATAAGTCTGATGCCAGTGAACATTTTGAGTGGTGGAAACTAAAAAAATATTCATAAATGACTTAGTTATCACACTTAGAATGATTGTACATTTTTTGTACAAAATACCGTATGTGGGGTATTTTTTTTTCATGCCTCAAGGGCTAGGTGGCGCTGCATATATAACTGAATGTTGTCATAGAGATAGCTTCAGGCCTTGACGATAAACATACATGTCAAGTTTGGGATTTTTTGGAGCATGTACCGGGGAGTTATTAAGCATATCCTTTTTCAGTGCGAAACACAAATTTTGATGCCCCGCCTTCATCATATAGTATTTCGAAAGGTCAAGATTTTTCCCCCTGTCGTTGGCTCAGGTCTTGACATGGTCCAGGTCAAGTCTTAACTCAGTCAGATGAAACGTGTAGGAGAAGTGGGCAAAAGTCTGCCCCCTATGAATGTGCAAAAATCGTCAAAAATGGGACATTCAAAGATTCGTAGCTCACTTCCTGTTCATTTTAGCATATGGGTACAAGAGACTTTTTTGTAGGTCTTGGGCTCCCTCATACACTTAAAAATATTCGGCGTTCTTGCTTAAACGTACAACCGGGGCTGCTTCGTTAAAAATTTCAAGGGGGCGCTATTGAGTCATTTTTGTAAAAATAGCACAATCAACAATAAAATATTGCTCATTTTACCAGGCCAGATGTGTGTGCCAAGTTTCAGGAGTTTCTGTGCATGTTTAGACCCTCAAAACTGGCGTTGTTTTCTTGGCGAACAGCGCTTAGCCACGCCCACAGCAATTCGCGAAAACTCACAAACTTCGTGTTGTGACATCATGAAGGCCGAAACCCTCATCTGAGCAAATATGAGGTAGGTCCAGTTAACGTGTTTGGAGAAAAACGTAGAAGAAAATTCGTAAGAAAAAAAATTGCCACTAGGTGGCGCTATCAGTTAGATGAAATGTAAGTTAGTAGATGTCTTTAGAGCTGGACTCTCATCAAATGTGTGAAATTTTGAGAAGATAGGATCATCTCGGTCAAGTTAATGCAGCTTTTATTTTCACGAAAAATCTTCAGATTTTGCGTCACCGTAGCGGCCACGCCCTTTGACGAAAAGTTACAATATTCGGTGTGGGGCATGATCAACATCTTAAGGCTTTTCTGACCAATTTTCAAATGGATCCCTTCAACAAGCTCAGCACAGTAGCTAAAAATGTAAAGTATGACATTTATTGTAACCACTAGGTGGCGCTATATGTATAACTGAATTTTGTCATATAGATGTTTTCAGGCTGTGACTATTACGTTGCCTGAGAAGTTTGAGATTTTTTGGAGCTTGAACATGGGAGTTATTAAGCATTTGCTCTTTCTGGACAAATGAAATTTTAAAGGCAATATTTGATGCTCCGCCCCCGTCGTATAGTATTTCGAAAAGGCAAGATGTTTTGCCCAGCTGTTCTCTTAGGTCTTGAGATGATAAATGCCAAGTTTGAAGTCAATTGGATGAAAAATGTTTGCAAAGGGGGAAAAAGCATGACCACAGTGAATGTGCCAAAATAGGCCAAAATTGGACATTAAAAAATTCATAGCTCACTTCCTGTACATTTTAGCTACATGGTCCCAATAGACTTTTTTGTGCGTCTCGGGGTGCTACACGTGCCTGCCAATTTTCGTTGCTCTAGCTCAAACGTGTCGGGCTTGGTTTTTATTTTTCTACGCTAGGGGGCGCTATAGAGTCGCGTTGTTATAACGACTTCATAATATCAAATTTTTCGCCGGACCTGAGGAGTGTGCAAAGTTTGGTGAGTTTTCGTGAATATTTAGGTACCCAAAATCGCGATTGTTTGCGGAGAATAAAGAATAATAATAATAATAATAATAATAATAATAATAATAATAATAATAATAATAATAATAATTTTTACAAAAACAATAGGGACCTCGCAGCGGTCGCTGCTCGGGCCCTAACTAGAGCTGCGAGCAGCTATAAAGGGCCCTCGCAGCCCGGGCCACGTTGGGGTACTTGCACGTTGGGGTACTTGCACGTTGGGGTACTGGCACGTTGGGGTACTGGCAAGTTTAGGTACGGCACATTGGAAGCAGAATTTCTTTGAAAATGGCATGATAAACCTTGACATGTGGATTTTATTTTTTTTTTGTAAAAATACCGTTAAGTTGGTGTATTTTTTTTTATGCCTCTAGGGCTAGGTGGCGCTGTATATATAATGGAATGTTGTCATAGGGATACCTTCAAGCCTTGACTCTAAACATACATGTCAAGTGTGGGATTTTTTTGGAGCATGTACCGTGGAGTTATTAAGCATATCCTTCATTCACGATATTGCTTTTAATGTCCATTAGAGGCTATCAAAAATAAATAAAAAAGTACATGTTTGGATAAGTCTAATGCCAGTGAACATTTTGAGTGGTGGAAAGTAAAAGAATATTCATAAATGACTTAGTTATCACACTTAGAATGAGTTTACATTTTTTGTACAAAATACCGTATGTGGGGTATTTTTTTGTTTTGCCTCAAGGGCGAGGTGGCGCTGCATATATAACTGAATGTTGTCATAGAGATACCTTCAGGCCTTGACGATAAACATACACGTCAAGTTTGGGATTTTTTGGAGCATGTATCGGGGAGTTATTAAGCATATCCTTTTTCAGTGCGAAACACAAATTTTGATGCCCCGCGCTCATCATATAGTATTTCCAAAAGTCAAGATTTTTCCGTCTGTTGTTGGCTCAGGTCTTGGCATGGTCCAGGTCAAGTCATAAGTCAGTCGGATAAAACATGTAGGAGAAGTGGGCAAAAGTATGCCCCCTGAAAATGTGCAAAAATCGTCAAAAATGGGACATTCAAAAATTCGTACCTCACTTCCTGTTCATTTTAGCATATGGGTCCAAGAGACTTTTTTGTAGGTCTTTGGCTCCCTCATACACGTAAAAATTTTCGTAGATCTTGCTTAAACGTAGAATCGGGGCTGCTTCGTTAAAAATTTCTAGGGGGCGCTATTGAGTCATTTTTGTAAAAATAGTACAATCAACAATAAAATATTGTTCATTTTACCAGGCCAGATGTGTGTGCCAAGTTTCATGAGTTTCTGCGCATGTTTAGACCCTCAAAACTGGCGTTGTTTTCTTGGCGAACAGTGCTTAGCCACGCCCACAGCGATTCGCGAAAACTCACAAACTTCGTGTTGTGACATCATGAAGGCCGAAACCCTCATCTGAGCAAATATGAGGTTGGTCCAGTTAACGTGTTTGGAGAAAAATGTACAAGAAAATTCGTAAGAAAAGAAATTGCCACTAGGTGGCGCTATCAGTAAGATGAAATATAAGTTCGTAGATGTCTTAAGGGCTGGACTCTCATCAAATGTGTGAAATTTTGAGAAGATAGGATCATCTCGGTCAAGTTCATGCAGCTTTTATTGTCACGAAAAATTTTCGGACTTTGCGTCACCGTAGCGGCCACGCCCTTTGGCGAAAAGTTACAATATTCGGTGTGGGGCATGATCAACATCTTAAGGCTTTTCTGACCAATTTTCAACTGGATCCCTTCAACGAGCTCGGCACAGTAGCTAAAAACGTAAAGTATGACATTTATTGTTACCACTAGGTGGCGCTATATGTATAACTGAATTTTATCATATAGATGCTTTCAGGCCGTGACTATTACGTTGCCTGAGAAGTTTGAGATTTTTTGGAGCTTGAACATGGGAGTTATCACACTTAGAATGAGTTGACATTTTTTGTACAAAATACCGTATGTGGGGTATTTTTTTTTCACGCCTGAAGGGCTAGGTGGCGCTGCATATATAACTGAATTTTGTCATAGAGATACCTTCAGGCTTTGACTATAAACATACATGTCAAGTTTGGGATTTTTTGGAGCATGTACCGGGGAGTTATTAAGCATATCCTTTTTCAGTGCGAAACACAAAATTTGATGCCCCGCCCTCATCATATAGTATTTCCAAAAGTCAAGATTTTTCTGCCTGTAGTTGGCTCAGGTCTTGACATGGTCCAGGTCAAGTCTAAAGTCAGTCGGATGAAATGTGTAGGAGAAGTGGGCAAAAGTATGCCCCCTGAAAATGTGCAAAAATCGTCAAAAATGGGACATTCAAAAATTCATAGCTCACTTCCTGTTCATTTTAGCACATGGGTCCAAGAGACTTTTTTGTAGGTCTTGGACTCCCTCATACACCTAAAAATTTTCGTAGATCTTGCTTAAACGTACAATCGGGGCTGCTTCGTTAAAAATTTCTAGGGGGCGCTATTGAGTCATTTTTGTAAAAATAGGACAATACATGATAAAATATTGCTCATTTTGCCAGGCCAGATGTGTGTGCCAAGTTTCATGAGTTTCTGCGCATGTTTAGACCATCAAAACTAGCGTTGTTTTCTTGGCGAACAGTGCTTAGCCACGCCCACAGCGATTCGCGAAAACTCACAAACTTCGTGTTGTGACATCATGAAGGCCGAAACCCCCATCTGAGCAAATATGAGGTTGGTCCAGTTAACGTGTTTGGGGAAAAATGTACAAGAAAATTCGTAAGGAAAAAAAATTGCCACTAGGTGGCGCTATCAGTTAGATGAAATATAAGTTCGTAGATGTCTTTAGGGCTGGACTCTCATCAAATGTGTGAAATTTTGAGAAGATAGGATCATCTCGGTCAAGTTCATGCAGCTTTTATTGTCACGAAAAATCTTCAGACTTTGCGTCACCGTAGCGGCCACGCCCTTTGGCGAAAAGTTACAATATTCGGTGTGGGGCATCATCAACATCTTAAGGCTTTTCTGACCAATTTTCAACTGGATCCCTTCAACGAGCTCAGCACAGTAGCTAAAAACGTAAAGTATGACATTTATTGTAACCACTAGGTGGCGCTATATGTAGAACTGAATTTTGTCATATAGATGTTTTCAGGCCGTGACTATTACGTTGCCTGAGAAGTTTGAGATTTTTTGGAGCTTGAACATGGGAGTTATTAAGCATTTGCTCTTTCTGGACAAATGAAATTTTAAAGGCAATATTTGATGCCCCGCCCCCGTCATATAGTATTTCGAAAAGGCAAGACTTTTTGCCCAGCTGTTCTCTTAGGTCTTGAGATGATAAATGCCAAGTTTGAAGTCAATGGGATGAAAAATGTTTGCATGGGGGGAAAAAGCATGACCACAGTGAATGTGCCAAAATAGGCCAAAATTGGACATTAAAAAATTCATAGCTCACTTCCTGTACATTTTAGCTACATGGTACCAATAGACTTTTTTGTGCGTCTCGGGGTGCTACACGTGTCTACCAATAATCGTTGCTCTAGCTCAAACGTGCCGGGCTTGGTTTTTATTTTTCTATGCTAGGGGGCGCTATAGAGTGGCGTTGTTATAACGACTTCATAATATCAAATTTTTCGCCGGACCTGAGGAGTGTGCAAAGTTCGGTGAGTTTTCGTGAATATTTAGGTACCCAAAATCGCGATTGTTTGCGGAGAATAAAGAAGAAGAAGAAGAAGAAGAAGAAGAATAATAACTAGAGCTGCGAGCAGCTATAAAGGGCCCTCGCAGCCCGGGCCACGTTGGGGTCCTTGCACGTTGGGGTACTGGCATATTGGAAGCAAAATTTCTTTGAAAATGGCATAATAAACGTTTACATGTAGAATATTTTTTTTTGCCAGTGTGTGTCAAGCTCAACGGGTTTTGGTGGTTGTTAAGACCTGCAAAAATCAGCGTCCTTTTTTATTTTTAGGCAATGAGTTGCCCTGATTGGTATTTTTTGTAAAAGTGTATATACATATCATCGCTCGTTGTACTCATTGCACAATGTTACTTTTATTGTCCAAAGGGGCAATCAAAAATGAATAAAACAAAATGGAAACGTACATACGTTTGGATCGGTGTGAAGCCAGTGAACAATTTGAGTGGTGGAAACTAAAAGAATATTCATAAATGACTTAGTTATCACACTTAGAATGAGTGTACATTTTTTGTACAAAATACCGTATGTGGGGTATTTTTTTTAATTTTTTTTATATAAGCCTCAACGGCTAGGTGGCGCTGTATTTATAACTGAATGTTGTCATAGAGATACCTTCAGGCCTTGATTATAAGCATACATGTCAAGTGTGGGATTTTTTTTGGAGCATGTACCGTGGAGTTATTAAGCATATCCTTCATTCACGATATTGCTTTTAATGTCCATAGAGGCTATCAAAAATAAATAAAAATATATATATGTTTGGATAAGTCTGATGCCAGTGAACATTTTGAGTGGTGGAAACTAAAAGAATATTCATAAATGACTTCGTTATCACACTTAGAATGAGTTTACATTTTTTGTACAAAATACCGTATGTGGGGTATTTTTTTTTCATGCCTCAAGGGCTAGGTGGCGCTGCATATATAACTGAATGTTGTCATAGAGATAACTTCAGGCCTTGACGATAAACATACATGTCAAGTTTGGGATTTTTTGGAGCATGTACCGGGGAGTTATCAAGCATATCCTTTTTCATTGCGAAACACAAATTTTGATGCCCCGCCCTCATCATATAGTATTTCGAAAAGTCAAAATTTTCCCCCCTGTCGTTGGCTCAGGTCTTGACATGGTCCAGGCCAAGTCTTAACTCAGTCGGATGAAACGTGTAGGAGAGGTGGGCAAAAGTCTGCCCCCTGTGAATGTGCAAAAATCGTCAAAAATGGGACATTCAAAAATTCGTAGCTCACTTCCTGTTAATTTTAGCATATGGCTGAAAGAGACTTTTTTGTAGGTCTTGGGCTCCCTCATACACCTGAAAATATTCGTCGTTCTTGCTTAAACGTACAACCGGGGCTGCTTCATTAAAAATTCCTAGGGGGCGCTATTGAGTCATTTTTGTAAAAATAGCACAATCAACAATAAAATATTGTTCATTTTACCAGGCCAGATGTGTGTGCCAAGTTTCATGAGTTTCTGCGCATGTTTAGACCCTCAAAACTGGCGTTGTTTTCTTGGCGAACAGTGCTTAGCCACGCCCACAGCGATTCGCGAAAACTCACAAACTTCGTGTTGTGACATCATGAAGGCCGAAACCCTCATCTGAGCAAATATGAGGTAGGTCCAGTTAACGTGTTTGGAGAAAAACGTAGAAGAAAATTCGTAAGAAAAAAAATTGCCACTAGGTGGCGCTATCAGTTAGATGAAATATAAGTCAGTAGATGTCTTTAGGGCTGGACTCTCATCAAATGTGTGAAATTTTGAGAAGATAGGATCATCTCGGTCAAGTTAATGCAGCTTTTATTTTCACGAAAAATCTTCAGATTTTGCGTCACCGTAGCGGCCACGCCCTTTGGCGAAAAGTTACAATATTCGGTGTGGGGCATGATCAACATCTTAAGGCTTTTCTGACCAATTTTCAAATGGATCCCTTAAACAAGCTCAGCACAGTAGCTAAAAACGTAAAGTATGACATTTATTGTAACCACTAGGTGGCGCTATATGTATAACTGAATTTTATCATATAGATGTTTTCAGGCCGTGACTATTACGTTGCCTGAGAAGTTTGAGATTTTTTGGAGCTTGAACATGGGAGTTATTAAGCATTTGCTCTTTCTGGACAAATGAAATTTTAAAGGCAATATTTGATGCCCCGCCCCCGTCATATAGTATTTCAAAAAGGCAAGATGTTTTGCCCAGTTGTTCTCTCAGGTCTTGAGATGATAAATGCCAAGTTTGAAGTCAATTGGATGAAAAATGTTTGCAAAGGGGGAAAAAGCATGACCACAGTGAATGTGCCAAAATAGGCCAAAATTGGACATTAAAAAATTCATAGCTCACTTCCTGTACATTTTAGCTACATGGTCCCAATAGACTTTTTTGTGCATCTCGGGGTGCTACACGTGCCTGCCAATTTTCGTTGCTCTAGCTCAAACGTGCCGGGCTTGGTTTTTATTTTTCTACGCTAGGGGGCGCTATAGAGTCGCGTTTTTATGACGACTTAATAATATCAAATTTTTCGCCGGGCCTGAGGAGTGTGCAAAGTTCGGTGAGTTTTCGTGAATGTTTAGGTACCCAAAATCGCGATCGTTTGCGGAGAATAAAGAAGAAGAAGAATAATAATAACTAGAGCTGCGAGCAGCTATAAAGGGCCCTCGCAGCCCGGGCCACGTTGGAGTCCTTGCACGTTGGGGTACTTGCACGTTAGGGTACTGGCACGTTGGGGTACTGGCATATTGGAAGCAAAATTTCTTTGAAAATGGCATAATAAACGTTTACATGTAGAATATTTTTTTTGCCAGTGTGTGTCAAGCTCAACGGGTTTTGGTGATTGTTAAGACCTGCAAAAATCAGCGTCCTTTTTTATTTTTAGGCAATGAGTTGCCCTGATTGGTATTTTTTGTAAAAGTGTATATATACATCATCGCTCGTTGTACTCATTGCACAATGTTACTTTTATTGTCCAAAGGGGCAATCAAAAATTAATAAAACAAAATGGAAACGTACATACGTTTGGATCGGTGTGAAGCCAGTGAACAATTTGAGTGGTGGAAACTAAAAGAATATTCAGAAATGACTTAGTCATCACACTTAGAATGAGTTTACATTTTTTTGTACAAAATACCGTATGTGGGTTTTTTTTTTTATATAAGCCTCAAGGGCTAGGTGGCGCTGTATTTCTAACTGAATGTTGTCATCGAGATACCTTCAGGCCTTGATTATAAGCATACATGTCAAGTGTGGGATTTTTTTTGGAGCATGTACCGTGGAGTTATTAAGCATATCCTTCATTCACGATATTGCTTTTAATGTCCACAGAGGCTATCAAAAATAAATAAAAATATATATACGTTTGGATAAGTCTGATGCCAGTGAACATTTTGAGTGGTGGAAACTAAAAGAATATTCATAAATGACTTAGTTATCACACTTAGAATGAGTTTACATTTTTTGTACAAAATACCGTATGTGGGGTATTTTTTTTTATGCCTCAAGGGCTAGGTGGCGCTGCATATATAACTGAATGTTGTCATAGAGATAGCTTCAGGCCTTGACGATAAACATACATGTCAAGTTTGGGATTTTTTGGAGCATGTACCGGGGAGTTATTAAGCATATCCTTTTTCAGTGCGAAACACAAATTTTGATGCCCCGCCTTCATCATATAGTATTTCGAAAGGTCAAGATTTTTCCCCCTGTCGTTGGCTCAGGTCTTGACATGGTCCAGGTCAAGTCTTAACTCAGTCAGATGAAACGTGTAGGAGAAGTGGGCAAAAGTCTGCGCCCTGTGAATGTGCAAAAATTGTCAAAAATGGGACATTCAAAAATTCGTAGCTCACTTCCTGTTCATTTTAGAATATGGGTCCAAGAGACTTTTTTGTAGGTCTTGGGCTCCCTCATACACCTAAAAATATTCGTCGTTCTTGCTTAAACGTACAACCGGGGCTGCTTCGTTAAATACTTCTAGGGGGCGCTATTGAGTCATTTTTGTAAAAATAGCACAATCAACAATAAAATATTGCTCATTTTACCAGGCCAGATGTGTGTGCCAAGTTTCATGAGTTTCTGTGCATGTTTAGACCCTCAAAACTGGCGTTGTTTTCTTGGCGAACAGCGCTTAGCCACACCCACAGCAATTCGCGAAAACTCACAAACTTCGTGTTGTGACATCATGAAGGCCGAAACCCTCATCTGAGCAAATATGAGGTAGGTCCAGTTAACGTGTTTGGAGAAAAACGTAGAAGAAAATTCGTAATAAAAAAAATTGCCACTAGGTGGCGCTATCAGTTAGATGAAATATAAGTCAGTAGATGTCTTTAGGGCTGGACTCTCATCAAATGTGTGAAATTTTGAGAAGATAGGATCATCTCGGTCAAGTTAATGCAGCTTTTATTTTCACGAAAAATCTTCAGACTTTGCGTCACCGTAGCGGCCACGCCCTTTGGCGAAAAGTTACAATATTCGGTGTGGGGCATGATCAACATCTTAAGCCTTTTCTGACCAATTTTCAAATGGATCCCTTCAACAAGCTCAGCACAGTAGCTAAAAACGTAAAGTATGACATTTATTGTAACCACTAGGTGGCGCTATATGTATAACTGAATTTTATCATATAGATGTTTTCAGGCCGTGACTATTACATTGCCTGAGAAGTTTGAGATTTTTTGGAGCTTGAACATGGGAGTTATTAAGCATTTGCTCTTTCTGGACAAATGAAATTTTAAAGGCAATATTTGATGCCCCGCCCCCGTCATATAGTATTTCAAAAAGGCAAGATGTTTTGCCCAGTTTTTCTCTCAGGTCTTGAGATGATAAATGCCAAGTTTGAAGTCAATTGGATGAAAAATGTTTGCAAAGGGGGAAAAAGCATGACCACAGTGAATGTGCCAAAATAGGCCAAAATTGGACATAAAAAAATTCATAGCTCACTTCCTGTACATTTTAGCTACATGGTCCCAATAGACTTTTTTGTGCGTCTCGGGGTGCTACACGTGCCTGCCAATTTTTGTTGCTCTAGCTCAAACGTGCCGGGCTTGGTTTTTATTTTTCTACGCTAGGGGGCGCTATCGAGTCGCATTGTTATGACAACTTAATAATATCAAATTTTTCGCCGGGCCTGAGGAGTGTGCAAAGTTCGGTGAGTTTTCGTGAATGTTTAGGTCCCCAAAATCGCGATCGTTTGCGGAGAATAAAGAAGAAGAAGAAGAAGAAGAAGAAGAAGAATAATAACTAGAGCTGCGAGCAGCTATAAAGGGCCCTCGCAGCCCGGGCCACGTTGGGGTACTTGCACGTTGGGGTACTGGCACGTTGGGGTACTGGCATATTGGAAGCAAAATTTCTTTGAAAATGGCATAATAAACGTTTACATGTAGAATATTTTTTTGCCAGTGTGTGTGTCAAGCTCAACGGGTTTTAGTCATTGTTAAGACCTGCAAAAATCAGCGTCCTTTTTTATTTTTAGGCAATGAGTTGCCCTGATTGGTATTTTTTGTAAAAGTGTATATACACATCATCGCTCGTTGTACTCATTGCACAATGTTACTTTTATTGTCCAAAGGGGCAATCAAAAATGAATAAAACAAAATGGAAACGTACATACGTTTGGATCGGTGTGAAGCCAGTGAACAATTTGAGTGGTGGAAACTAAAAGAATATTCATAAATGACTTAGTTATCACACTTAGAATGAGTGTACATTTTTTGTACAAAATACCGTATGTGGGGTATTTATTTTTTTTTTATATATAAGCCTCAAGGGCTAGGTGGCGCTGTATTTATAACTGAATGTTGTCATAGAGATACCTTCAGGCCTTGATTATAAGCATACATGTCAAGTGTGGGATTTTTTTTGGAGCATGTACCGTGGAGTTATTAAGCATATCCTTCATTCACGATATTGCTTTTAATGTCCATAGAGGCTATCAAAAATAAATAAAAATATATATATGTGTGGATAAGTCTGATGCCAGTGAACATTTTGAGTGGTGGAAACTAAAATAATATTCATAAATGACTTCGTTATCACACTTAGAATGAGTTTACATTTTTTGTACAAAATACCGTATGTGGGGTATTTTTTTTTCATGCCTCAAGAGCTAGGTAGCGCTGCATATATAACTGAATGTTGTCATAGAGATAGCTTCAGGCCTTGACGATAAACATACATGTCAAGTTTGGGATTTTTTGGAGCATGTCCCGGGGAGTTATCAAGCATATCCTTTTACATTGCTTAACACAAATTTTGATGCCCCGCCCTCATCATATAGTATTTCGAAAAGTCAAAATTTTTCCCCCTGTCGTTGGCTCAGGATTTGACATGGTCCAGGCCAAGTCTTAACTCAGTCGGATGAAACGTGTAGGAGAAGTGGGCAAAAGTCTGCCCCCTGTGAATGTGCAAAAATCGTCAAAAATGGGACATTCAAAAATTCGTAGCTCACTTCCTGTTCATTTTAGCATATGGGTACAAGAGACTTTTTTGTAGGTCTTGGGCTCCCTCATACACCTAAAAATATTCGTCGTTCTTGCTTAAACGTACAACCGGGGCTGCTTCGTTAAAAACTTCTAGGGGGCGCTATTGAGTCATTTTTGTAAAAATAGCACAATCAACAATAAAATATTGCTCATTTTACCAGGCCAGATGTGTGTGCCAAGTTTCATGAGTTTCTGTGCATGTTTAGACCCTCAAAACTGGCGTTATTTTCTTGGCGAACAGCGCTTAGCCACACCCACAGCAATTCGCGAAAACTCACAAACTTCGTGTTGTGACATCATGAAGGCCGAAACCCTCATCTGAGCAAATATGAGGTAGGTCCAGTTAACGTGTTTGGAGAAAAACGTAGAAGAAAATTCGTAAGAAAAAAAATTGCCACTAGGTGGCGCTATCAGTTAGATGAAATATAAGTCAGTAGATGTCTTTAGGGCTGGACTCTCATCAAATGTGTGAAATTTTGAGAAGATAGGATCATCTCGGTCAAGTTAATGCAGCTTTTATTTTCACAAAAAATCTTCAGATTTTGCGTCACCGTAGCGGCCACGCCCTTTGGCGAAAAGTTACAATATTCGGTGTGGGGCATGATCAACATCTTAAGGCTTTTCTGACCAATTTTCAAATGGATCCCTTCAACAAGCTCAGCACAGTAGCTAAAAACGTAAAGTATGACATTTATTGTAACCACTAGGTGGCGCTATATGTATAACTGAATTTTATCATATAGATGTTTTCAGGCCGTGACTATTACGTTGCCTGAGAAGTTTGAGATTTTTTGGAGCTTGAACATGGGAGTTATTAAGCATTTGCTCTTTCTGGACAAATGAAATTTTAAAGGCAATATTTGATGCCCCGCCCCCGTCATATAGTATTTCAAAAAGGCAAGATGTTTTGCCCAGTTGTTCTCTCAGGTCTTGAGATGATAAATGCCAAGTTTGAAGTCAATTGGATGAAAAATGTTTGCAAAGGGGGAAAAAGCATGACCACAGTGAATGTGCCAAAATAGGCCAAAATTGGACATAAAAAAATTCATAGCTCACTTCCTGTACATTTTAGCTACATGGTCCCAATAGACTTTTTTGTGCGTCTCGGGGTGCTACACGTGCCTGCCAATTTTTGTTGCTCTAGCTCAAACGTGCCGGGCTTGGTTTTTATTTTTCTACGCTAGGGGGCGCTATCGAGTCGCATTGTTATGACGACTTAATAATATCAAATTTTTCGCCGGGCCTGAGGAGTGTGCAAAGTTCGGTGAGTTTTCGTGAATGTTTAGGTACCCAAAATCGCGATCGTTTGCGGAGAATAAAGAAGAAGAAGAAGAATAATAATAACTAGAGCTGCGAGCAGCTATAAAGGGCCCTCGCAGCCCGGGCCACGTTGGGGTCCTTGCACGTTGGGGTACTTGCACGTTGGGGTACTGGCACATTGGGGTAATGGCATATTGGAAGCAAAATTTCTTTGAAAATGGCATAATAAACGTTTACATGTAGAATATTTTTTTGCCAGTGTGTGTATCAAGCTCAACGGGTTTTGGTGATTGTTAAGACCTGCAAAAATCAGCGTCCTTTTTTATTTTTAGGCAATGAGTTGCCCTGATTGGTATTTTTTTGTAAAAGTGTATATACACATCATCGCTCGTTGTACTCATTGCACAATGTTACTTTTATTGTCCAAAGGGGCAATCAAAAATGAATAAAACAAAATGGAAACGTACATACGTTTGGATCGGTGTGAAGCTAGTGAACAATTTGAGTGGTGGAAACTAAAAGAATATTGATAAATGACTTAGTTATCACACTTAGAATAAGTGTACATTTTTTGTACAAAATACCGTATGTGGTGTATTTTTTTTGTTTTTTTTATATAAGCCTCAAGGGCTAGGTGGCGCTGTATTTATAACTGAATGTTGTCATAGAGATAACTTCAGGCCTTGACGATAAACATACCTGTCAAGTTTGGGATTTTTTGGAGCATGTACTGGGGAGTTATCAAGCATATCCTTTTTCATTGTGAAACACAAATTTTGATGCCCCGCCCTCATCATATAGTATTTCGAAAAGTCAAAATTTTTCCCCCTGTCGTTGGCTCAGGTCTTGACAGGGTCCAGGCCAAGTCTTAACTCAGTCGGATGAAACGTGTAGGAGAAGTGGGCAAAAGTCTGCCCCCTGTGAATGTGCAAAAATCGTCAAAAATGGGACATTAAAATATTCGTAGCTCACTTCCTGTTCATTTTAGCATATGGGTCCAAGAGACTTTTTTGTAGGTCTTGGGCTCCCTCATACACCTAAAAATATTCGTCATTCTTGCTTAAACGTACAACCGGGGCTGCTTCGTTAAAAACTTCTAGGGGGCGCTATTGAGTCATTTTTGTAAAAATAGCACAATCAACGATAAAATATTGCTCATTTTACCAGGCCAGATGTGTGTGCCAAGTTTCATGAGTTTCTGTGCATGTTTAGACCCTCAAAACTGGCGTTGTTTTCGTGGAGAACAGCGCTTAGCCACACCCACAGCAATTCGCGAAAACTCACAAACTTCGTGTTGTGACATCATGAAGGCCGAAACCCTCATCTGAGCAAATATGAGGTAGGTCCAGTTAACGTGTTTGGAGAAAAACGTAGAAGAAAATTCGTAAGAAAAAAAATTGCCACTAGGTGGCGCTATCAGTTAGATGAAATATAAGTCAGTAGATGTCTTTAGGGCTGGACTCTCATCAAATGTGTGAAATTTTGAGAAGATAGGATCATCTCGGTCAAGTTAATGCAGCTTTTATTTTCACGAAAAATCTTCAGACTTTGCGTCACCGTAGCGGCCACGCCCTTTGGCGAAAAGTTACAATATTCGGTGTGGGGCATGATCAACATCTTAAGGCTTTTCTGACCAATTTACAAATGGATCCCTTCGACAAGCTCAGCACAGTAGCTAAAAACGTAAAGTATGACATTTATTGTAACCACTAGGTGGCGCTATATGTATAACTGAATTTTATCATATAGATGTTTTCAGGCCGTGACTATTACGTTGCCTGAGAAGTTTGAGATTTTTTGGAGCTTGAACATGGGAGTTATTAAGCATTTGCTCTTTCCGGACAAATGAAATTTTAAAGGCAATATTTGATGCCCCGCCCCCGTCATATAGTATTTCAAAAAGGCAAGATGTTTTGCCCAGTTGTTCTCCCAGGTCTTGAGATGATAAATGCCAAGTTTGAAGTCAATTGGATGAAAAATGTTTGCAAAGGGGGAAAAAGCATGACCACAGTGAATGTGCCAAAATAGGCCAAAATTGGACATAAAAAAATTCATAGCTCACTTCCTGTACATTTTAGCTACATGGTCCCAATAGACTTTTTTGTGCGTCTCGGGGTGCTACACGTGCCTGCCAATTTTTGTTGCTCTAGCTCAAACATGCCGGGCTTGGTTTTTATTTTTCTACGCTAGGGGGCGCTATCGAGTCGCGTTGTTATGACGACTTCATAATATCAAATTTTTCGCCGGGCCTGAGGAGTGTGCAAAGTTTGGTGAGTTTTCGTAAATGTTTAGGTACCCAAAATCGTGATCGTTTGCGGAGAATAATAATAATAATAATAATAATAATAATAATAATAATAATAATAATAATAATCCGATCGAAAAACAATAGGGACCTCGCAGCGGTCGCTGCTCGGGCCCTAACTAGAGCTGCGAGCAGCTATAAAGGGCCCTCGCAGCCTGGGCCACGTTGGAGTCCTTGCACGTTGGGGTACTTGCACGTTAGGGTACTGGCACGTTGGGGTACTGGCATATTGGAAGCAAAATTTCTTTGAAAATGGCATAATATATATATATATATATATATATATATATTTTTATTTTTTTTTTGTGTGTGTATGTGTGCGTGCGTTTGCGTGCGTGCGTTTGCGTGCGTGCGTGCGTGCGTGCGTGCGTGCGTGCGTGCGTTTGCGTGTGTGCGTTTGCGTGCGTGCGCGTGCGTGCGTGTGCGTGCGTGCAAATACGTATAAATTTATACTCATTCATTCACCTAAAACCTTATAAATATCCCATTACCCTTCGCCTTAACCAGGTACTTCAGAATCTTGCCAGAGTCGTGAGGTTTAAATGGTCAGGAGACCAGAGAAAAGGTCAGAAAAAAAAAGAAATAAAGAGAAAAGAAAGGTAAATCAAAGTGAAATCCAGCACCGACCAAACACTTCCTGCCTTCCCCATGATTACAAAATCAAAGTCTTACGCCAACCCCGGAAGCCTCTAAATTCCAGCAAATTTAGCGAGATCTCAAGAGCCCAGAGGAAAAACTAAAGAGAGGAAGGAGGGAAGGATCGATAAGGCAGAGTGAGATCCATAGAAGCCAGTACATCCAATCCATCAAAGTGAAGTCCAGCACCAACAAGACCCCTCCTGCGTGGTTACAAAACCAGAGTCTTATGCCAACCCCAGAAACCTCATACTTCTAATAAATTAAGATCTCAAGTGACCAGAGGAAAAACTAAAGAGAGGAAGGAGGGAAGGATAGATAAAGCAAAGTGAGAACCACAGACACCAGCACCAACTGATTCAAGGGGCTGTGGGAGGGAGAGGGTACTTCTGTTGAGTTTCAGTAGATGCTGGTGCGACGGATCTGGCATGCATAACCACCAAAGAAAGAAGCCGTCAACCGCGGTCCAGCAAAGCGAGCACCCCCCCCCCCCCACCCCCCCGGAATCCCCAGGCCGCGGCAGCACCAAGGCCACCCCCAAGCCACCCGAGCGGACACCGGTCGGCGAGCCGACCCAGACACCCGGAACACCCCCGCCCCAGCCCCGGCCCACACCCCCGAGCCCAAGGCCGCAGAACGAGGCCCAGCGGGCCCCCACAGCGCCCCACCGGTCCCCAGCCCCCATCCCCCCACGACCCCCCCGCACCCCACCCAAACCCGCCATCCACCACGACCCAGGCCCCACCACCCCCGACCCCCAAACCCCCGAACACACCCCGACCCCCAGCACCCAACCCACCACCCACCCATACCTCCACCCCCCCAAACAAGCCGCCCCCCCCCCCCCGACGGCCGCCACCCCCCCCGCGAACCCGGCCCCCCGCGAGAACCCCCCCCCCCCCCCCCCCCGGAAACTGGCACCGAGCAGCAGCGCAGAGAGGGAAGATGTGCCCACCCCACCTCCAGCCGCGCGAGATTTGCACAGCGGCGGGAGGGGGGAAGCAGAGGAGGAAGCACCAGGGGAGAAGGCGGAACACCAGAACACCGAGCCCGGTGGGGAGAGGCCCCGGTCGTCACGCCAGAGTACTAGTGACACCTAACCCTGTTACTGAGTCCGCCAGCTCGCCGACTGGCGAGCTCTACACTTACACCGTGAATGTGGCCCCACCCAGTGTATATACAAGTGTGTGCGTGTGGTGCATTAAAATTGGGAGCAGGTGAGTCGGAGCAGAGGGAAAAAATTTCCCCTACTCCGACACACCCGTATCCCCCCCAAAAAAATGAATATGTATATGTGTGGTGCATTAAAAAAGGGAATGGAGGGACAAAGTGGTGGGGCAGGGACACAAATGGGGGGGACCACAGCGCTGCCAGGCACTGCAGTCCATCCCCTCTGATGGCTCCCCGCCCCAACTCACCCCTCCCCTTGGACGTGAGGTGCATTAAAATTGGAGGGGAGTTGAAGGGTGAAGACGGTGTTTCCACCCTTCCCCACCCCACCAAGAAATGTGTTGTGTGCCCTATGTGTATATTTACAAAGTGTATAGTGCAAGCTAGTGAAGTGAGTAAGAGGAGCGACCAGCGGGGCCTCACCCAACCCGGCGGGTGTAGGTGGCACGCCCGCCCCCCAGCACCCCCACCCCCACCCGCCCCCCACCTCACCCACCCGGCACCACAATGGGCGGACAGCCAGCGCAGCAGGGCTACCGGACAGCCCACCGGCCACCGGAGCCCGCCCGGGGCGCCAGGAGTTATACCGGAGTGGGGCAGGCCCCAAACCCTCGCCCGGCCCCCGGAGCCCGACGCCCGGGCCAGGGAGAGGGAGGGGGAGGGGCCGCAGGGCAGACAAGGAAGGGGGGGGGGGGGGGGTGAAGCGGGGAGAAGGCGACAAGAAGGCGAAAGGGCGGCTGCAGGGCAGGAGGCGGGGGGGGGGAGGAGGAGGGAGGGCGACAAGGGAAAAGGGACCGGGAAGCAGAGGAGGATGGGCGGGAGGAGGCGAGGAGGGAGAGGCGACGGGGGGGAGGAAGGGGGAGGGGAGAGGGAACCACGGGGCACACCGGAGGCCCACCCACCCCGAACCGCGCCGCCGGGCACGGAGCAGCGGACCGCGCCGGGACGGCACCGCCCCGGGCACCAGGGGAAGCACCCCAACACCGCACCCCACAGGGGGCCCAGGGAGCGGCCAAGACGCAACCGCCACCGAGCAGACAACGGGGGGGGGGGGGCAGAACCACCCCCGCCCGACCACAGGGGACGGCGTCAAGAAAATTGACTAATTAGCATGCAGTAACACCAAGTGTTGATGCTTAGTGCCCACTAGAAATAGATCTTAAGGAGTTATTGAGTATAGTGTCGTATAGTGTGGTATGCTCGAGCCCACTAGCAGCAACTAGGTTCCTGACTATATAAAAATAAAAACAATCAGATACAAAATACCAAATACAGAAGCAGCGAAAACAGAAGTTGTAACGATGTGGTGGCTCTCGTTAACAGGCAGAATCTTGGCAGGATTAAGTTGCCAAATTGAGATTAAAATATTCTATGTACATAGTCCATATTTGTTTAAATCTTGATACTTGATTTTTATTTAAGGCAGAGATTTTTTCCATTGAGATATAATTTATTAGTAAGTTTAACCAGTGGTCGATATTTAGAGATTGTTTATTTTTCCAATTGACTAGGATTATTTTTTTAGCAATAGTAAGGGCTATAAATATAGATTGAGATTGTTTACATGGTAGCTCAGTTATTGTTAAGTCACCTAGTAAACACAATCTTGGAGATAAAGGAAGCCTACAGTTTAATATATCAGCGAGCTTTTCCAAGATTTTAGTCCAGAAATGCAGCACTGGAGTACATGACCATAAAGCATGAAGATAAGTATCGGCAGTGTTTTGTGAGCACTGGAGACAAATGTCGGAGTCAGAGAGTCCCATTTTTTTCATCATATATTGTGTAATATATGTTCTATGAAGTATCTTATATTGGATAAGTTGCAAATTTGTCTGTTTGGTCATTTTAAATACATTTTCACAGATTTGGGTCCAAAAGTCTGGTTCCGGAACTATAGACAAGTCTTTTTCCCATTTTAAAGTCGGTAAATACGTTTTATTTGTGTATAAAAATAACTTATATATTTTTGATATTTTCTTTATTGTTGTTGGAGAAAGCTTTATAATATCTTTAGCTAAGACAGGCAGTTGGAGCGTATCCTGAAGTGTTGGGATTTGTTTCTTAACCATATTTTTAACTTGCAGATAATGTAAGAAATTTCCCTTTTTTATTTCATATTTCTGGACCAAGTTTGTATACGATATAAACTTATTATCTGAGAAAATATGATGAAGGTGTGTAATTCCTTTCTGCTCCCATAGGCTTAAATGGAACGACTGATTATTAAGTTGAAAGTCGGGGTTATGCCAAATGGGAGAGAGCCCACAGGGCGCCAATTGGGAGTTCGTAATTTCTAATGCCTTCCACCAGGCAGTCAGGGTGGCGGCTATCATTGGGTTTTTAAAACAATTATGTCGTCTTATTGATTTTGTAATAAAGAGTAAATCTGACAGTCTAAGATTATTACAATCCTTCTGCTCCAATTCCAACCAACAGTTAGTATCTCTGTTGGGTTGTGTCCATAGCACAAGATATTGTAGTTGATTAGCTAAATAATAGTACATAAAGTTTGGTGCCTCTAAACCTCCTTTAGATTTACTTTCCTGAAGAGTAGATAGACTAATTTTGGCTTTTTTTTTATTCCAATAGAATTTTATGATAGCAGAGTCCAGCGATTGGAACCAGTTAGACGTAGGTTTAAATGGAATCATTGAAAATAAATAATTAATCTTTGGTAAAACTTTCATTTTTATAGTAGCTATCCGTCCTATTAAAGAGATCGGAAGATTATTCCAGCGCTCCAGGTCACTACGGATACTATCCAATAATGGTGAAAAATTTAAAGAAGTTAATTCAGTTAACTTAGGTGAAATTTTAACACCTAAGTATTTTAAATTACCTGTAGGAAAGGAGTAGTGTGGATCCTGACTTGTAGGATTCCATGAATTTTCTGTAATAGGTAATAATGTTGATTTTGTCCAGTTAATAGAGTAATCTGATAAGTGAGAGAATTTAGTTATTAATTTAAATGCTTCCCCTAGCGAGATAGCAGGTTCTTCTAAATAGAGTAATATATCATCGGCATATAGATTAATTTTATGTTCTATTGTCCCGGAGTGGATTCCTTGGATCCGTCTATCCTGACGTATAGCTAATGCAAGCGGCTCAATAAATATAGCAAATAATAAAGGAGAAATTGGGCACCCTTGTCTTGTTCCCCTTTGTAAAGTAAAACTCTGTGATGTAATCCCATTAGTAGTAACTGTAGCTTTAGGAGAATCATATAATATTGAGACCCATTGAATGAATGACTCCCCATAATGGCATCATAAACGTTTACATGTAGAATATATTTTTTGCCAGTGTGTGTCAAGCTCAACGGGTTTTGGTGATTGTTAAGACCTGCAAAAATCAGCGTCCTTTTTTATTTTTAGGCAATGAGTTGCCCTGATTGGTATTTTTTGTAAAAGTGTATATATACATCATCACTCGTTGTACTCATTGCACAATGTTACTTTTATTGTCCAAAGGGGCAATCAAAAATGAATAAAACAAAATGGAAACGTACATACGTTTGGATCGGTGTGAAGCCAGTGAACAATTTGAGTGGTGGAAACTAAAAGAATATTCAGAAATGACTTAGTCAGCACACTTAGAATGAGTTTACATTTTTTTGTACAAAATACCGTATGTGGGTTTTTTTTTTTATATAAGCCTCAAGGGCTAGGTGGCGCTGTATTTATAACTGAATGTTGTCATCGAGATACCTTCAGGCCTTGATTATAAGCATACATGTCAAGTGTGGGATTTTTTTTGGAGCATGTACCGTGGAGTTATTAAGCATATCCTTCATTCACGATATTGCTTTTAATGTCCACAGAGGCTATCAAAAATAAATAAAAATATATATATGTTTGGATAAGTCTGATGCCAGTGAACATTTTGAGTGGTGGAAACTAAAAGAATATTCATAAATGACTTAGTTATCACACTTAGAATGAGTTTACATTTTTTGTACAAAATACCGTATGTGGGGTATTTTTTTTTTATGCCTCAAGGGCTAGGTGGCGCTGCATATATAACTGAATGTTGTCATAGAGATAGCTTCAGGCCTTGACGATAAACATACATGTCAAGTTTGGGATTTTTTGGAGCATGTACCGGGGAGTTATTAAGCATATCCTTTTTCAGTGCGAAACACAAATTTTGATGCCCCGCCTTCATCATATAGTATTTCGAAAGGTCAAGATTTTTCCCCCTGTCGTTGGCTCAGGTCTTGACATGGTCCAGGTCAAGTCTTAACTCAGTCAGATGAAACGTGTAGGAGAAGTGGGCAAAAGTCTGCGCCCTGTGAATGTGCAAAAATTGTCAAAAATGGGACATTCAAAAATTCGTAGCTCACTTCCTGTTCATTTTAGCATATGGGTCCAAGAGACTTTTTTGTAGGTCTTGGGCTCCCTCATACACCTAAAAATATTCGTCGTTCTTGCTTAAACGTACAACCGGGGCTGCTTCGTTAAAAACTTCTAGGGGGCGCTATTGAGTCATTTTTGTAAAAATAGCACAATCAACAATAAAATATTGCTCATTTTACCAGGCCAGATGTGTGTGCCAAGTTTCATGAGTTTCTGTGCATGTTTAGACCCTCAAAACTGGCGTTGTTTTCTTGGCGAACAGCGCTTAGCCACACCCACAGCAATTCGCAAAAACTCACAAACTTCGTGTTGTGACATCATGAAGGCCGAAACCCTCATCTGAGCAAATATGAGGTAGGTCCAGTTAACGTGTTTGGAGAAAAACGTAGAAGAAAATTCGTAATAAAAAAAATTGCCACTAGGTGGCGCTATCAGTTAGATGAAATATAAGTCAGTAGATGTCTTTAGGGCTGGACTCTCATCAAATGTGTGAAATTTTGAGAAGATAGGATCATCTCGGTCAAGTTAATGCAGCTTTTATTTTCACGAAAAATCTTCAGACTTTGCGTCACCGTAGCGGCCACGCCCTTTGGCGAAAAGTTACAATATTCGGTGTGGGGCATGATCAACATCTTAAGCCTTTTCTGACCAATTTTCAAATGGATCCCTTCAACAAGCTCAGCACAGTAGCTAAAAACGTAAAGTATGACATTTATTGTAACCACTAGGTGGCGCTATATGTATAACTGAATTTTATCATATAGATGTTTTCAGGCCGTGACTATTACGTTGCCTGAGAAGTTTGAGATTTTTTGGAGCTTGAACATGGGAGTTATTAAGCATTTGCTCTTTCTGGACAAATGAAATTTTAAAGGCAATATTTGATGCCCCGCCCCCGTCATATAGTATTTCAAAAAGGCAAGATGTTTTGCCCAGTTGTTCTCTCAGGTCTTGAGATGATAAATGCCAAGTTTGAAGTCAATTGGATGAAAAATGTTTGCAAAGGGGGAAAAAGCATGACCACAGTGAATGTGCCAAAATAGGCCAAAATTGGACATAAAAAAATTCATAGCTCACTTCCTGTACATTTTAACTACATGGTCCCAATAGACTTTTTTGTGCGTCTCGGGGTGCTACACGTGCCTGCCAATTTTTGTTGCTCTAGCTCAAACGTGCCGGGCTTGGTTTTTATTTTTCTACGCTAGGGGGCGCTATCGAGTCGCATTGTTATGACGACTTAATAATATCAAATTTTTCGCCGGGCCTGAGGAGTGTGCAAAGTTCGGTGAGTTTTCGTGAATGTTTAGGTACCCAAAATCGCGATCGTTTGCGGAGAATAAAGAAGAAGAAGAAGAAGAAGAATAATAACTAGAGCTGCGAGCAGCTATAAAGGGCCCTCGCAGCCCGGGCCACGTTGGGGTCCTTGCACGTTGGGGTACTTGCACGTTGGGGTACTGGCACGTTGGGGTACTGGCATATTGGAAGCAAAATTTCTTTGAAAATGGCATAATAAACGTTTACATGTAGAATATTTTTTTTGCCAGTGTCTGTCAAGCTCAACGGATTTTGGTGATTGTTAAGACCTGCAAAAATCAGCGTCCTTATTTATTTTTAGGCAATGAGTTGCCCTGATTGGTATTTTTTTTGTAAAAGTGTATATACACATCATCGCTCGTTGTACTCATTGCACAATGTTTACTTTTATTGTCCAAAGGGGCAATCAAAAATGAATAAAACAAAATGGAAACGTACATACGTTTGGATCGGTGTGAAGCCAGTGAACAATTTGAGTGGTGGAAACTAAAAGAATATTCATAAATGACTTAGTTATCACACTTAGAATGAGTGTACATTTTTTGTACAAAATACCGTATGTGGGGTATTTTTTTAATTTTTTTTTATATAAGCCTCAACGGCTAGGTGGCGCTGTATTTATAACTGAATGTTGTCATAGAGATACCTTCAGGCCTTGATTATAAGCATACATGTCAAGTGTGGGATTTTTTTTGGAGCATGTACCGTGGAGTTATTAAGCATATCCTTCATTCACGATATTGCTTTTAATGTCCATAGAGGCTATCAAAAATAAATAAAAATATATATATGTTTGGATAAGTCTGATGCCAGTGAACATTTTGAGTGGTGGAAACTAAAAGAATATTCATAAATGACTGAGTTATCACACTTAGAATGAGTTTACATTTTTTGTACAAAATACCGTATGTGGGGTATTTTTTTTTCATGCCTCAAGGGCTAGGTGGCGCTGCATATATAACTGAATGTTGTCATAGAGATAACTTCAGGCCTTGACGATAAACATACATGTCAAGTTTGGGATTTTTTGGAGCATGTACCGGGGAGTTATCAAGCATATCCTTTTTCATTGCGAAACACAAATTTTGATGCCACGCCCTCATCATATAGTATTTCGAAAAGTCAAGATTTTCCCCCCTGTCGTTGGCTCAGGTCTTGACATTGTCCAGGTCAAGTCTTAACTCAGTCGGATGAAACGTGGAGAAGAAGTGGGCAAAAGTATGCCCCCTGTAAATGTGCAAAAATCATCAAAAATGGGACATTCAAAAATGCGTAGCTCACTTCCTGTTCATTTTAGCATATGGGTCCAAGAGACTTTTATGTAGGTCTTGGGCTCCCTCATACACCTAAAATTTTTCGTAGATCTTGCTTAAACGTACAACCGGGGCTGCTTCGTTAAAATTTTCTAGGGGTCGCTATTGAGTCATTTTTGTAAAAATAGCACAATCAACATTAAAATATTGCTCATTTTACCAGGCCAGATGTGTGTGCCAAGTTTCATGAGTTTCTGTGCATGTTTAGACCCTCAAAACCGGCGTTGTTTTCTTGGCGAACAGCGCTTAGCCACGCCCACAGCAATTCACGAAAACTCACAAACTTCGTGTTGTGACATCATGAAGGCCGAAACCCTCATCTGAGCAAATCTGAGGTAGGTCCAGTTAACGTGTTTGGACAAAAACGTAGAAGAAAATTCGTAAGAAAAAAAAAAATGCCACTAGGTGGCGCTATCAGTAAGATGAAATATAAGTTCGTAGATGTCTTTAGGGCTGGACTCTCATCAAATGTGTGAAATTTTGAGAAGATAGGATCATCTCGGTCAAGTTAATGCAGCTTTTATTTTCACGAAAAATCTTCAGACTTTGCGTCACCGTAGCGGCCACGCCCTTTGGCGAAAAGTTACAATATTCGGTGTGGGGCATGATCAACATCTTAAGGCTTTTCTGACCAATTTTCAACTGGATCCCTTCAACGAGCTCAGCACTGTAGCTAAAAACGTAAAGTATGACATTTATTGTTACCACTAGGTGGCGCTATATGTATAACTGAAATTTATCATATAGATGTTTTCAGGCCGTGACTATTACGTTTTCTGAGAAGTTTGAGATTTTTCGGAGCTTGAACATGGGAGTTATTAAGCATTTGCTCTTTCTGGACAAATGAAATTTTCAAGGCAATATTTGATGCCCCGCCCCCGTCATATAGTATTTCAAAAAGTCAAGGTTTTTTGCCCAGTTGTTGTCTCAGGTCTTGAGATGATAAATGCCAATTTTGAAGTCAACTGGATGAAAAATGTTTGCAAAGGGGGAAAAAGCATGACCACAGTGAATGTGCCAAAATAGGCCAAAATTGGACATTAAAAAATTCATAGCTCATTTCCTGTACATTTTAGCTACATGGTCCCAATAGACTTTTTTGTGCGTCTCGGGGTGCTACACGTGCCTGCCAATTTTCGTTGCTCTAGCTCAAACGTGCCGGGCTTGGTTATTATTTTTCTACGCTAGGGGGCGCTATAGAGTCGCGTTGTTATGACGCCTTCATAATATCAAATTTTTCGCCGGGCCCGAAGAGTGCGCAAAGTTCGGTGAGTTTTCGTGAATGTTTAGGTACCCAAAATCGCGATCGTTTGCGGAGAATAAAGAAGAAGAAGAGGAAGAATAATAATAACTAGAGCTGCGAGCAGCTATAAAGGGCCCTCGCAGCCCGGGCCACGTTGGGGTCCTTGCACGTTGGGGTACTTGCACGTTGGGGTACTGGCACGTTGGGGTACTGGCATATTGGAAGCAAAATTTCTTTGAAAATGGCATAATAAACGTTTACATGTAGAATATTTTTTTGCCAGTGTGTGTGTCAAGCTCAACGGGTTTTGGTGATTGTTAAGACCTGCAAAAATCAGCGTCCTTTTTTATTTTTAGGCAATGAGTTGCCCTGATTGGTATTTTTTTGTAAAAGTGTATATACACATCATCGCTCGTTGTACTCATTGCACAATGTTACTTTTATTGTCCAAAGGGGCAATCAAAAATGAATAAAACAAAATGGAAACGTACATACGTTTGGATCGGTGTGAAGCCAGTTAACAATTTGAGTGGTGGAAACTAAAAGAATATTCATAAATGACTTAGTTATCACACTTAGAATGAGTGTACATTTTTTGTACAAAATACCGTATGTGGGGTATTTTTTTTTTTTTTTATATAAGCCTCAAGGGCTAGGTGGCGCTGTATTTATAACTGAATGTTGTCATAGAGATACCTTCAGGCCTTGATTATAAGCATACATGTCAAGTGTGGGATTTTTTTTTGGAGCATGTACCGTGGAGTTATTAAGCATATCCTTCATTCACGATATTGCTTTTAATGTCCATAGAGGCTATCAAAAATAAATAAAAATATATATATGTTTGGATAAGTCTGATGCCAGTGAACATTTTGAGTGGTGGAAACTAAAAAAATATTCATAAATGACTTAGTTATCACACTTAGAATGAGTGTACATTTTTTGTACAAAATACCGTATGTGGGGTATTTTTTTTTCATGCCTCAAGGGCTAGGTGGCGCTGCATATATAACTGAATGTTGTCATAGAGATAACTTCAGGCCTTGACGATAAACATACATGTCAAGTTTGGGATTTTTTGGAGCATGTACCGGGGAGTTATCAAGCATATCCTTTTTCATTGTGAAACACAAATTTTGATGCCCCGCCCTCATCATATAGTATTTCGAAAAGTCAAAATTTTTCCCCCTGTCGTTGGCTCAGGTCTTGACATGGTCCAGGCCAAGTCTTAACTCAGTCGGATGAAACGTGTAGGAGAAGTGGGCAAAAGTCTGCCCCCTGTGAATGTGCAAAAATCGTCAAAAATGGGACATTCAAAAATTCGTAGCTCACTTCCTGTTCATTTTAGCATATGGGTACAAGAGACGTTTTTGTAGGTCTTGGGCTCCCTCATACACCTAAAAATATTCGGCGTTTTTGCTTAAACGTACAACCGGGGCTGCTTCGTTAAAAATTTCGAGGGGGCGCTATTGAGTCATTTTTGTAAAAATAGCACAATCAACAATAAAATATTGCTCATTTTACCAGGCCAGATATGTGTGCCAAGTTTCAGGAGTTTCTGTGCATGTTTAGACCCTCAAAACTGGCGTTGTTTTCTTGGCGAACAGCGCTTAGCCACGCCTACAGCAATTCGCGAAAACTCACAAACTTCGTGTTGTGACATCATGAAGGCCGAAACCCTCCTCTGAGCAAATATGAGGTAGGTCCAGTTAACGTGTTTGGAGAAAAACGTAGAAGAAAATTCGTAAGAAAAAAAATTGCCACTAGGTGGCGCTATCAGTTAGATGAAATGTAAGTTAGTAGATGTCTTTAGAGCTGGACTCTCATCAAATGTGTGAAATTTTGAGAAGATAGGATCATCTCGGTCAAGTTAATGCAGCTTTTATTTTCACGAAAAATCTTCAGATTTTGCGTCACCGTAGCGGCCACGCCCTTTGATGAAAAGTTACAATATTCGGTGTGGGGCATGATCAACATCTTAAGGCTTTTCTGACCAATTTTCAAATGGATCCCTTCAACAAGCTCAGCACAGTAGCTAAAAACGTAAAGTATGACATTTATTGTAACCACTAGGTGGCGCTATATGTATAACTGAATTTTGTCATATAGATGTTTTCAGGCTGTGACTATTACGTTGCCTGAGAAGTTTGAGATTTTTTGGAGCTTGAACATGGGAGTTATTAAGCATTTGCTCTTTCTGGACAAATGAAATTTTAAAGGCAATATTTGATGCTCCGCCCCCGTCGTATAGTATTTCGAAAAGGCAAGATGTTTTGCCCAGCTGTTCTCTTAGGTCTTGAGATGATAAATGCCAAGTTTGAAGTCAATTGGATGAAAAATGTTTGCAAAGGGGGAAAAAGCATGACCACAGTGAATGTGCCAAAATAGGCCAAAATTGGACATTAAAAAATTCATAGCTCACTTCCTGTACATTTTAGCTACATGGTCCCAATAGACGTTTTTGTGCGTCTCGGGATGCTACACGTGCCTGCCAATTTTCGTTGCTCTAGCTCAAACGTGTCGGGCTTGGTTTTTATTTTTCTACGCTAGGGGGCGCTATAGAGCCGCGTTGTTATAACGACTTCATAATATCAAATTTTTCGCCGGACCTGAGGAGTGTGCAAAGTTTGGTGAGTTTTCGTGAATATTTAGGTACCCAAAATCGCGATTGTTTGCGGAGAATAAAGAAGAAGAAGAAGAAGAAGAAGAAGAAGAAGAAGAAGAAGAATAATAACTAGAGCTGCGAGCAGCTATAAAGGGCCCTCGCAGCCCGGGCCACGTTGGAGTCCTTGCACGTTGGGGTACTTGCACGTTAGGGTACTGGCACGTTGGGGTACTGGCACGTTGGGGTACTGGCATATTGGAAGCAAAATTTCTTTGAAAATGGCATAATAAACGTTTACATGTAGAATATTTTTTTTGCCAGTGTGTGTCAAGCTCAACGGGTTTTGGTGATTGTTAAGACCTGCAAAAATCAGCGTCCTTTTTTATTTTTAGGCAATGAGTTGCCCTGATTGATATTTTTTGTAAAAGTGTATATATACATCATCGCTCGTTGTACTCATTGCACAATGTTACTTTTATTGTCCAAAGGGGCAATCAAAAATGAATAAAACAAAATGGAAACGTACTTACGTTTGGATCGGTGTGAAGCCAGTGAACAATTTGAGTGGTGGAAACTAAAAGAATATTCAGAAATGACTTAGTCATCACACTTAGAATGAGTTTAAATTTTTTTGTACAAAATACCGTATGTGGGTTTTTTTTTATATTTAAGCCTCAAGGGCTAGGTGGCGCTGTATTTATAACTGAATGTTGTCATCGAGATACCTTCAGGCCTTGATTATAAGCATACATGTCAAGTGTGGGATTTTTTTTGGAGCATGTACCGTGGAGTTATTAAGCATATCCTTCATTCACGATATTGCTTTTAATGTCCACAGAGGCTATCAAAAATAAATAAAAATATATATATGTTTGGATAAGTCTGATGCCAGTGAACATTTTGAGTGGTGGAAACTAAAAGAATATTCATAAATGACTTAGTTATCACACTCAGAATGAGTTGACATTTTTTGTACAAAATACCGTATGTGGGGTATTTTTTTTTTATGCCTCAAGGGCTAGGTGGCGCTGCATATATAACTGAATGTTGTCATAGAGATAGCTTCAGGCCTTGACGATAAACATACATGTCAAGTTTGGGATTTTTTGGAGCATGTACCGGGGAGTTATTAAGCATATCCTTTTTCAGTGCGAAACACAAATTTTGATGCCCCGCCTTCATCATATAGTATTTCGAAAGGTCAAGATTTTTCCCCCTGTCGTTGGCTCAGGTCTTGACATGGTCCAGGTCAAGTCTTAACTCAGTCAGATGAAACGTGTAGGAGAAGTGGGCAAAAGTCTGCCCCCTGTGAATGTGCAAAAATTGTCAAAAATGGGACATTCAAAAATTCGTAGCTCACTTCCTGTTCATTTTAGCATATGGGTCCAAGAGACTTTTTTTGTAGGACTTGGGCTCCCTCATACACCTAAAAATATTCGTCGTTCTTGCTTAAACGTACAACTGGGGCTGTTTCGTTAAAGATTTCTAGGGGGCGCTATTGAGTCATTTTTGTAAAAATAGCACAATCGCCGATAAAAAATTGCTCATTTTGCCAGGCCAGCTGTGTGTGCCAAGTTTCGTGTGTTTCTGTGCCAGTTTAGGCCCTCAAAATTGGCGTTGTTTTCTTGGCGAACAGCCCTTAGCCACGCCCACAGCGACTCGCGAAAACTCACAAACTTCGTGTTGTGACAGCATGAAGGCCGACACCCTCATCTGAGCAAATATGAGGTAGGTCCAGTTAACATGGTTGGAGAAAAACATTGAAGAAAAATCGTAAGAAAAAAAATTGCCAGTAGGTGGCGCTATCAGTAAGATGAAATATAAGTTTGTAGATGTCTTTAGGGCTGGACTCTCATCAATTGTGTACAATTTTGAGAAGATAGCATCATCTCGGTCAAGTTAATGCAGCTTTTGTTGTCACGAGAAATCTTCAGACTTTGCGGCACCGTAGCGGCCACGCCCTTTGGCGAAAAGTTACAATATTCGGTGTGGGGCATGATCAACATCTTAAGGCTTTTCTGACCAATTTTCAACTGGATCCCTTCAACGAGCTCAGCACAGTAGCTAAAAACGTAAAGTATGACAATTATTGTTACCACTAGGTGGCGCTACATGGATAACTGAATTTTATCATATAGATGTTTTTAGGCCGTGACTATTAAGTTGCCTGAGAAGTTTGAGATTTTTTGGAGCTTGAACATGGGAGTTATTAAGCATTTGCTCTTTCTGGACAAATGAAATTTTAAAGGCAATATTTGATGCCCCGCCCCCGTCATATAGTATTTCGAAAAGGCAAGATTTTTTCCCCAGTTGTTCTCTCAGGTCTTGAGATGATAAATGCCAAGTTTGAAGTCAATTGGATGAAAAATGTTTGCAAAGGGGGAAAAAGCATGACCACAGTGAATGTGCCAAAATAGGCCAAAATTGGACATTAAAAAATTCATAGCTCACTTCCTGTACATTTTAGCTACATGGTCCCAATAGACTTTTTTGTGCGTCTCGGCGTGCTACACGTGCCTGCCAATTTTCGTTGCTCTAGCTCAAACATGCCGGGCTTGGTTTTTATTTTTCTATGCTAGGGGGCGCTATAGAGTCGCGTTGTTATGACGACTTCATAATATCAAATTTTTCGCCGGGCCTGAGGAGTGTGCAAAGTTTGGTGAGTTTTCGTAAATGTTTAGGTACCCAAAATCGTGATCGTTTACGGAGAAGAAGAAGAAGAAGAAGAATAATAACTAGAGCTGCGAGCAGCTATAAAGGGCCCTCGCAGCCCGGGCCACGTTGGGGTCCTTGCACGTTGGGGTGCTTGCACGTTGGGGTACTGGCACATTGGGGTACTGGCATATTGGAAGCAAAATTTCTTTGAAAATGGCATAATAAACGTTTACATGTAGAATATTTTTTTGCCAGTGTGTGTATCAAGCTCAACGGGTTTTGGTGATTGTTAAGACCTGCAAAAATCAGCGTCCTTTTTTATTTTTAGGCAATGAGTTGCCCTGATTGGTATTTTTTTGTAAAAGTGTATATACACATCATCGCTCGTTGTACTCATTGCACAATGTTACTTTTATTGTCCAAAGGGGCAATCAAAAATGAATAAAACAAAATGGAAACGTACATACGTTTGGATCGGTGTGAAGCTAGTGAACAATTTGAGTGGTGGAAACTAAAAGAATATTCATAAATGACTTAGTTATCACACTTAGAATAAGTGTACATTTTTTGTACAAAATACCGTATGTGGGGTATTTTTTATTTTTTTTTATATAAGCCTCAAGGGCTAGGTGGCGCTGTATTTATAACTGAATGTTGTCATAGAGATAACTTCAGGCCTTGACGATAAACATACATGTCAAGTTTGGGATTTTTTGGAGCATGTACCGGGGAGTTATCAAGCATATCCTTTTTCATTGTGAAACACAAATTTTGATGCCCCGCCCTCATCATATAGTATTTCGAAAAGTCAAGATTTTTCCCCCTGTCGTTGGCTCAGGTCTTGACATGGTCCAGGCCAAGTCTTAACTCAGTCGGATGAAACGTGTAGGAGAAGTGGGCAAAAGTCTGCCCCCTGTGAATGTGCAAAAATCGTCAAAAATGGGACATTCAAAAATTCGTAGCTCACTTCCTGTTCATTTTAGCACATGGGTCCAAGAGACTTTTTTGTAGGTCTTGGGCTCCCTCATACACCTAAAAATATTCGTCGTTCTTGCTTAAACGTACAACCGGGGCTGCTTCGTTAAAAACTTCTAGGGGGCGCTATTGAGTCATTTTTGTAAAAATAGCACAATCAATGATAAAATATTGCTCATTTTACCAGGCCAGATGTGTGTGCCAAGTTTCATGAGTTTCTGTGCATGTTTAGACCCTCAAAACTGGCGTTGTTTTCGTGGCGAACAGCGCTTAGCCACACCCACAGCAATTCGCGAAAACTCACAAACTTCGTGTTGTGACATCATGAAGGCCGAAACCCTCATCTGAGTAAATATGAGGTAGGTCCAGTTAACGTGTTTGGAGAAAAACGTAGAAGAAAATTCGTGAGAAAAAAAATTGCCACTAGGTGGCGCTATCAGTTAGATGAAATATAAGTCAGTAGATGTCTTTAGGGCTGGACTCTCATCAAATGTGTGAAATTTTGAGAAGATAGGATCATCTCGGTCAAGTTAATGCAGCTTTTATTTTCACGAAAAATCTTCAGACTTTGCGTCACCGTAGCGGCCACGCCCTTTGGCGAAAAGTTACAATATTCGGTGTGGGGCATGATCAACATCTTAAGGCTTTTCTGACCAATTTTCAAATGGATCCCTTCAACAAGCTCAGCACAGTAGCTAAAAACGTAAAGTATGACATTTATTGTAACCACTAGGTGGCGCTATATGTATAACTGAATTTTATCATATAGATGTTTTCAGGCCGTGACTATTACGTTGCCTGAGAAGTTTGAGATTTTTTGGAGCTTGAACATGGGAGTTATTAAGCATTTGCTCTTTCTGGACAAATGAAATTTTAAAGGCAATATTTGATGCCCCGCCCCCGTCATATAGTATTTCAAAAAGGCAAGATGTTTTGCCCAGTTGTTCTCTCAGGTCTTGAGATGATAAATGCCAAGTTTGAAGTCAATTAGATGAAAAATGTTTGCAAAGGGGGAAAAAGCATGACCACAGTGAATGTGCCAAAATAGGCCAAAATTGGACATAAAAAAATTCATAGCTCACTTCCTGTACATTTTAGCTACATGGTCCCAATAGACTTTTTTGTGCGTCTCGGGGTGCTACACGTGCCTGCCAATTTTTGTTGCTCTTGCTCAAACGTGCCGGGCTTGGTTTTTATTTTTCTACGCTAGGGGGCGCTATCGAGTCGCATTGTTATGACGACTTAATAATATCAAATTTTTCGCCGGGCCTGAGGAGTGTGCAAAGTTCGGTGAGTTTTCGTGAATGTTTAGGTACCCAAAATCGCGATCGTTTGCGGAGAATAAAGAAGAAGAAGAAGAATAATAATAATAATAATAATAATAATAATAATAATAATAATAATAATTTTTACAAAAACAATAGGGACCTCGCAGCGGTCGCTGCTCGGGCCCTAATAATAATAACTAGAGCTGCGAGCAGCTATAAAGGGCCCTCGCAGCCCGGGCCACGTTGGGGTCCTTGCACGTTGGGGTACTTGCACGTTGGGGTACTGGCACGTTGGGGTACTGGCATATTGGAAGCAAAATTTCTTTGAAAATGGCATAATAAACGTTTACATGTAGAATATTTTTTTTGCCAGTGTCTGTCAAGCTCAACGGATTTTGGTGATTGTTAAGACCTGCAAAAATCAGCGTCCTTATTTATTTTTAGGCAATGAGTTGCCCTGATTGGTATTTTTTTGTAAAAGTGTATATACACATCATCGCTCGTTGTACTCATTGCACAATGTTACTTTTATTGTCCAAAGGGGCAATCAAAAATGAATAAAACAAAATGGAAACGTACATACGTTTGGATCGGTGTGAAGCCAGTGAACAATTTGAGTGGTGGAAACTAAAAGAATATTCATAAATGACTTAGTTATCTACCAGTACCAGTACCCTAACGTGCAAGTACCCCAACGTGCAAGGACTCCAACGTGGCCCGGGCTGCGAGGGCCCTTTATAGCTGCTCGCAGCTCTAGTTATTCTTCTTCTTCTTCTTCTTCTTCTTCTTCTTCTTTATTCTCCGCAAACAATCGCGATTTTGGGTACCTAAATATTCACGAAAACTCACCAAACTTTGCATACTCCTCAGGTCCGGCGAAAAATTTGATATTATGAAGTCGTTATAACAACGCGGCTCTATAGCGCCCCCTAGCGTAGAAAAATAAAAACCAAGCCCGACACGTTTGAGCTAGAGCAACGAAAATTGGCAGGCACGTGTAGCACCCCGAGATGCACAAAAAAGTCTATTGGGACCATGTAGCTAAAATGTACAGGAAGTGAGCTATGAATTTTTTAATGTCCAATTTTGGCCTATTTTGGCACATTCACTGTGGTCATGCTTTTTCCCCCTTTGCAAACATTTTTCATCCAATTGACTTCAAACTTGGCATTTATCATCTCAAGACCTAAGAGAACAGCTGGGCAAAACATCTTGCCTTTTCGAAATACTATACGACGGGGACGGAGCATCAAATATTGCCTTTAAAATTTCATTTGTCCAGAAAGAGCAAATGCTTAATAACTCCCATGTTGAAGCTCCAAAAAATCTCAAACTTCTCAGGCAACGTAATAGTCACAGCCTGAAAACATCTATATGACAAAATTCAGTTATACATATAGCGCCACCTAGTGGTTACAATAAATGTCATACTTTACGTTTTTAGCTACTGTGCTGAGCTTGTTGAAGGGATCCATTTGAAAATTGGTCAGAAAAGCCTTAAGATGTTGATCATGCCCCACACCGAATATTGTAACTTTTCGCCAAAGGGCGTGGCCGCTACGGTGACGCAAAGTCTGAAGATTTTTCGTGAAAATAAAAGCTGCATTAACTTGACCGAGATGATCCTATCTTCTCAAAATTTCACACATTTGATGAGAGTCCAGCCCTAAAGACATCTACTGACTTATATTTCATCTAACTGATAGCGCCACCTAGTGGCAATTTTTTTTCTTACGAATTTTCTTCTACGTTTTTCTCCAAACACGTTAACTGGACCTACCTCATATTTGCTCAGAGGAGGGTTTCGGCCTTCATGATGTCACAACACGAAGTTTGTGAGTTTTCGCGAATTGCTGTAGGCGTGGCTAAGCGCTGTTCGCCAAGAAAACAACGCCAGTTTTGAGGGTCTAAACATGCACAGAAACTCCTGAAACTTGGCACACACATCTGGCCTGGTAAAATGAGCAATATTTTATTGTTGATTGTGCTATTTTTACAAAAATGACTCAATAGCGCCCCCTCGAAATTTTTAATGAAGCAGCGTACGTTTAAGCAAAAACGCCGAATATTTTTAGGTGTATGAGGGAGCCCAAGACCTACAAAAACGTCTCTTGTACCCATATGCTAAAATGAACAGGAAGTAAGCTACGAATTTTTGAATGTCCCATTTTTGACGATTTTTGCACATTCACAGGGGGCAGACTTTTGCCCACTTCTCCTACACGTTTCATCCGACTGAGTTAAGACTTGGCCTGGACCATGTCAAGACCTGAGCCAACGACAGGGGGAAAAATTTTGACTTTTCGAAATACTATAACTGAATGTTGTCATCGAGATACCTTCAGGCCTTGATTATAAGCATACATGTCAAGTGTGGGATTTTTTTTGGAGCATGTACCGTGGAGTTATTAAGCATATCCTTCATTCACGATATTGCTTTTAATGTCCACAGAGGCTATCAAAAATAAATAAAAAAATATATATGTTTGGATAAGTCTGATGCCAGTGAACATTTTGAGTGGTGGAAACTAAAAGAATATTCATAAATGACTTAGTTATCACACTCAGAATGAGTTGACATTTTTTGTACAAAATACCGTATGTGGGGTTTTTTTTTTTTATGCCTCAAGGGCTAGGTGGCGCTGCATATATAACTGAATGTTGTCATAGAGATAGCTTCAGGCCTTGACGATAAACATACATGTCAAGTTTGGGATTTTTTGGAGCATGTACCGGGGAGTTATTAAGCATATCCTTTTTCAGTGCGAAACACAAATTTTGATGCCCCGCCTTCATCATATAGTATTTCGAAAGGTCAAGATTTTTCCCCCTGTCGTTGGCTCAGGACTTGACATGGTCCAGGTCAAGTCTTAACTCAGTCAGATGAAACGTGTAGGAGAAGTGGGCAAAAGTCTGCCCCCTGTGAATGTGCAAAAATTGTCAAAAATGGGACATTCAAAAATTCTTAGCTCACTTCCTGTTCATTTTAGCATATGGGTCCAAGAGACTTTTTTGTAGGTCTTGGGCTCCCTCATACACCTAAAAATATTCGTCGTTCTTGCTTAAACGTACAACCGGGGCTGCTTCGTTAAAAACTTCTAGGGGGCGCTATTGAGTCATTTTTGTAAAAATAGCACAATCAACAATAAAATATTGCTAATTTTACCAGGCCAGATGTGTGTGCCAAGTTTCATGAGTTTCTGTGCATGTTTAGACCCTCAAAACTGGCGTTATTTTCTTGGCGAACAGCGCTTAGCCACACCCACAGCAATTCGCGAAAACTCACAAACTTCGTGTTGTGACATCATGAAGGCCGAAACCCTCATCTGAGCAAATATGAGGTAGGTCCAGTTAACGTGTTTGGAGAAAAACGTAGAAGAAAATTCGTAAGAAAAAAAATTGCCACTAGGTGGCGCTATCAGTTAGATGAAATATAAGTCAGTAGATGTCTTTAGGGCTGGACTCTCATCAAATGTGTGAAATTTTGAGAAGATAGGATCATCTCGGTCAAGTTAATGCAGCTTTTATTTTCACGAAAAATCTTCAGACTTTGCGTCACCGTAGCGGCCACGCCCTTTGGCGAAAAGTTACAATATTCGGTGTGGGGCATGATCAACATCTTAAGGCTTTTCTGACCAATTTTCAAATGGATCCCTTCAACAAGCTCAGCACAGTAGCTAAAAACGTAAAGTATGACATTTATTGTAACCACTAGGTGGCGCTATATGTATAACTGAATTTTATCATATAGATGTTTTCAGGCCGTGACTATTACGTTGCCTGAGAAGTTTGAGATTTTTTGGAGCTTGAACATGGGAGTTATTAAGCATTTGCTCTTTCTGGACAAATGAAATTTTAAAGGCAATATTTGATGCCCCGCCCCCGTCATATAGTATTTCAAAAAGGCAAGATGTTTTGCCCAGTTGTTCTCTCAGGTCTTGAGATGATAAATGCCAAGTTTGAAGTCAATTGGATGAAAAATGTTTGCAAAGGGGGAAAAAGCATGACCACAGTGAATGTGCCAAAATAGGCCAAAATTGGACATAAAAAAATTCATAGCTCACTTCCTGTACATTTTAGCTACATGGTCCCAATAGACTTTTTTGTGCGTCTCGGGGTGCTACACGTGCCTGCCAATTTTTGTTGCTCTAGCTCAAACGTGCCGGGCTTGGTTTTTATTTTTCTACGCTAGGGGGCGCTATCGAGTCGCATTGTTATGACGACTTAATAATATCAAATTTTTCGCCGGGCCTGAGGAGTGTGCAAAGTTCGGTGAGTTTTCGTGAATGTTTAGGTACCCAAAATCGCGATCGTTTGCGGAGAATAAAGAAGAAGAAGAAGAAGAATAATAATAACTAGAGCTGCGAGCAGCTATAAAGGGCCCTCGCAGCCCGGGCCACGTTGGGGTACTTGCACGTTGGGGTACTTGCACGTTGGGGTACTGGCACGTTGGGGTACTGGCAAGTTTAGGTAAGGCACATTGGAAGCAGAATTTCTTTGAAAATGGCATGATAAACCTTGACATGTGGATTTTTTTTTTTTTTGTAAAAATACCGTTAAGTTGGTGTATTTTTTTTTATGCCTCTAGGGCTAGGTGGCGCTGTATATATAATGGAATGTTGTCATAGGGATACCTTCAAGCCTTGACTCTAAACATACATGTCAAGTGTGGGATTTTTTTGGAGCATGTACCGTGGAGTTATTAAGCATATCCTTCATTCACGATATTGCTTTTAATGTCCATTAGAGGCTATCAAAAATAAATAAAAAAGTACATGTTTGGATAAGTCTAATGCCAGTGAACATTTTGAGTGGTGGAAAGTAAAAGAATATTCATAAATGACTTAGTTATCACACTTAGAATGAGTTTACATTTTTTGTACAAAATACCGTATGTGGGGTATTTTTTTGTTTTGCCTCAAGGGCGAGGTGGCGCTGCATATATAACTGAATGTTGTCATAGAGATACCTTCAGGCCTTGACGATAAACATACATGTCAAGTTTGGGATTTTTTGGAGCATGTATCGGGGAGTTATTAAGCATATCCTTTTTCAGTGCGAAACACAAATTTTGATGCCCCGCGCTCATCATATAGTATTTCCAAAAGTCAAGATTTTTCCGTCTGTTGTTGGCTCAGGTCTTGGCATGGTCCAGGTCAAGTCATAAGTCAGTCGGATAAAACATGTAGGAGAAGTGGGCAAAAGTATGCCCCCTGAAAATGTGCAAAAATCGTCAAAAATGGGACATTCAAAAATTCGTACCTCACTTCCTGTTCATTTTAGCATATGGGTCCAAGAGACTTTTTTGTAGGTCTTTGGCTCCGTCATACACGTAAAAATTTTCGTAGATCTTGCTTAAACGTAGAATCGGGGCTGCTTCGTTAAAAATTTCTAGGGGGCGCTATTGAGTCATTTTTGTAAAAATAGTACAATCAACAATAAAATATTGTTCATTTTACCAGGCCAGATGTGTGTGCCAAGTTTCATGAGTTTCTGCGCATGTTTAGACCCTCAAAACTAGCGTTGTTTTCTTGGCGAACAGTGCTTAGCCACGCCCACAGCGATTCGCGAAAACTCACAAACTTCGTGTTGTGACATCATGAAGGCCGAAACCCTCATCTGAGCAAATATGAGGTTGGTCCAGTTAACGTGTTTGGAGAAAAATGTACAAGAAAATTCGTAAGAAAAAAAATTGCCACTAGGTGGCGCTATCAGTAAGATGAAATATAAGTTCGTAGATGTCTTTAGGGCTGGACTCTCATCAAATGTGTGAAATTTTGAGAAGATAGGATCATCTCGGTCAAGTTCATGCAGCTTTTATTGTCACGAAAAATTTTCGGACTTTGCGTCACCGTAGCGGCCACGCCCTTTGGCGAAAAGTTACAATATTCGGTGTGGGGCATGATCAACATCTTAAGGCTTTTCTGACCAATTTTCAACTGGATCCCTTCAACGAGCTCGGCACAGTAGCTAAAAACGTAAAGTATGACATTTATTGTTACCACTAGGTGGCGCTATATGTATAACTGAATTTTATCATATAGATGCTTTCAGGCCGTGACTATTACGTTGCCTGAGAAGTTTGAGATTTTTTGGAGCTTGAACATGGGAGTTATCACACTTAGAATGAGTTGACATTTTTTGTACAAAATACCGTATGTGGGGTATTTTTTTTTCACGCCTGAAGGGCTAGGTGGCGCTGCATATATAACTGAATTTTGTCATAGAGATACCTTCAGGCTTTGACTATAAACATACATGTCAAGTTTGGGATTTTTTGGAGCATGTACCGGGGAGTTATTAAGCATATCCTTTTTCAGTGCGAAACACAAAATTTGATGCCCCGCCCTCATCATATAGTATTTCCAAAAGTCAAGATTTTTCTGCCTGTAGTTGGCTCAGGTCTTGACATGGTCCAGGTCAAGTCTAAAGTCAGTCGGATGAAATGTGTAGGAGAAGTGGGCAAAAGTATGCCCCCTGAAAATGTGCAAAAATCGTCAAAAATGGGACATTCAAAAATTCATAGCTCACTTCCTGTTCATTTTAGCACATGGGTCCAAGAGACTTTTTTGTAGGTCATGGACTCCCTCATACACCTAAAAATTTTCGTAGATCTTGCTTAAACGTACAATCGGGGCTGCTTCGTTAAAAATTTCTAGGGGGCGCTATTGAGTCATTTTTGTAAAAATAGGACAATACATGATAAAATATTGCTCATTTTGCCAGGCCAGATGTGTGTGCCAAGTTTCATGAGTTTCTGCGCATGTTTAGACCATCAAAACTAGCGTTGTTTTCTTGGTGAACAGTGCTTAGCCACGCCCACAGCGATTCGCGAAAACTCACAAACTTCGTGTTGTGACATCATGAAGGCCGAAACCCCCATCTGAGCAAATATGAGGTTGGTCCAGTTAACGTGTTTGGAGAAAAATGTACAAGAAAATTCGTAAGAAAAAAAATTGCCACTAGGTGGCGCTATCAGTTAGATGAAATATAAGTTCGTAGATGTCTTTAGGGCTGGACTCTCATCAAATGTGTGAAATTTTGAGAAGATAGGATCATCTCGGTCAAGTTCATGCAGCTTTTATTGTCACGAAAAATCTTCAGACTTTGCGTCACCGTAGCGGCCACGCCCTTTGGCGAAAAGTTACAATATTCGGTGTGGGGCATCATCAACATCTTAAGGCTTTTCTGACCAATTTTCAACTGGATCCCTTCAACGAGCTCAGCACAGTAGCTAAAAACGTAAAGTATGACATTTATTGTAACCACTAGGTGGCGCTATATGTATAACTGAATTTTTTCATATAGGTGTTTTCAGGCCGTGACTATTACGTTGCCTGAGAAGTTTGAGATTTTTTGGAGCTTGTACATGGGAGTTATTCAGCATTTGCTCTTTCTGGACAAATGAAATTTTAAAGGCAATATTTGATGCCCCGCCCCCGTCATATAGTATTTCGAAAACGCAAGATTTTTTGCCTAGTTTTTCTCTTAAGTCTTGAGATGATAAATGCCAAGTTTAAAGTCAATGGGATGAAAAATGTTTGCATAGGGGGAAAAAGCATGACCACAGTGAATGTGCCAAAATAGGCCAAAATTGGACATTAAAAAATTCATAGCTCACTTCCTGTACATTTTAGGAAATGGCTTCCACTGACTTTTTTGTGCGTCTCGTAGTGCTACACGTGCCTGCCATTTTTCGTAGCTCTAGCTCAAACGGACCGGGATTGGTTTTTATTTTTCTACGCTAGGTGGCGCTATAGAGTCGCGTTGTTATGACAACTACATAATATCAAATTTTTCGCCGGGCCCGAAGAGACTGCAAAGTTTGGTGAGTTTTCGTAAATGTTTAGGCCCTCAAAAATGCGATCGTTTACGGAGAAGAAGAAGAAGAATAATAATAATAATTCTTACAAAAACAAGAGGGACCTCGCAGCGGTCGCTGCTCGGGCCCTAACTAGAGCTGCGAGCAGCTATAAAGGGCCCTCGCAGCCCGGGCCACGTTGGGGTCCTTGCACGTTGGGGTACTGGCACGTTGGGGTACTGGCATATTGGAAGCAAAATTTCTTTGAAAATGGCATAATAAACCTTTACATGTAGAATATTTTTTGCCAGTGTGTGTGTCAAGCTCAACGGGTTTTGGTGATTGTTAAGACCTGCAAAAATCAGCGTCCTTTTTTATTTTTAGGCAATGAGTTGCCCTGATTGGTATTTTTTGTAAAAGTGTATATACACATCATCGCTCGTTGTACTCATTGCACAATGTTACTTTTATTGTCCAAAGGGGCAATCAAAAATGAATAAAACAAAATGGAAACGTACATACGTTTGGATCGGTGTGAAGCCAGTGAACAATTTGAGTGGTGGAAACTAAAAGAATATTCATAAATGACTTAGTCATCACACTTAGAATGAGTTTACATTTTTTGTACAAAATACCGTATGTGGTTTTTTTTTTTTATATAAGCCTCAAGGGCTAGGTGGCGCTGTATTTATAACTGAATGTTGTCATCGAGATACCTTCAGGCCTTGATTATAAGCATACATGTAAAGTGTGGGATTTTTTTTGGAGCATGTACCGTGGAGTTATTAAGCATATCCTTCATTCACGATATTGCTTTTAATGTCCACAGAGGCTATCAAAAATAAATAAAAATATATATATGTTTGGATAAGTCTGATGCCAGTGAACATTTTGAGTGGTGGAAACTAAAAGAATATTCATAAATGACTTAGTTATCACACTTAGAATGAGTTTACATTTTTTGTACAAAATACCGTATGTGGGGTATTTTTTTTTTTATGCCTCAAGGGCTAGGTGGCACTGCATATATAACTGAATGTTGTCATAGAGATAGCTTCAGGCCTTGACGATAAACATGCATGTCAAGTTTGGGATTTTTTGGAGCATGTACCGGGGAGTTATTAAGCATATCCTTTTTCAGTGCGAAACACAAATTTTGATGCCCCGCCTTCATCATATAGTATTTCGAAAGGTCAAGATTTTTCCCCCTGTCGTTGGCTCAGGTCTTGACATGGTCCAGGTCAAGTCTTAACTCAGTCAGATGAAACGTGTAGGAGAAGTGGGCAAAAGTCTGCCCCCTGTGAATGTGCAAAAATAGTCAAAAATGGGACATTCAAAAATTCGTAGCTCACTTCCTGTTCATTTTAGCATATGGGTCCAAGAGACTTTTTTGTAGGTCTTGGGCTCCCTCATACACCTAAAAATATTCGTCGTTCTTGCTTAAACGTACAACCGGGGCTGCTTCGTTAAAAACTTCTCGGGGGCGCTATTGAGTCATTTTTGTAAAAATAGCACAATCAACAATAAAATATTGCTCATTTTACCAGGCCAGATGTGTGTGCCAAGTTTCATGAGTTTCTGTGCATGTTTAGACCCTCAAAACTGGCGTTGTTTTCTTGGCGAACAGCGCTTAGCCACACCCACAGCAATTCGCGAAAACTCACAAACTTCGTGTTGTGACATCATGAAGGCCGAAACCCTCATCTGAGCAAATATGAGGTAGGTCCAGTTAACGTGTTTGGAGAAAAACGTAGAAGAAAACTCGTAAGAAAAAAAATTGCCACTAGGTGGCGCTATCAGTTAGATGAAATATAAGTCAGTAGATGTCTTTCGGGCTGGACTCTCATCAAATGTGTGAAATTTTGAGAAGATAGGATCATCTCGGTCAAGTTAATGCAGCTTTTATTTTCACGAAAAATCTTCAGACTTTGCGTCACCGTAGCGGCCACGCCCTTTGGCGAAAAGTTACAATATTCGGTGTGGGGCATGATCAACATCTTAAGGCTTTTCTGACCAATTTTCAAATGGATCCCTTCAACAAGCTCAGCACAGTAGCTAAAAACGTAAAGTATGACATTTATTGTAACCACTAGGTGGCGCTATATGTATAACTGCATTTTATCATATAGATGTTTTCAGGCCGTGACTATTACGTTGCCTGAGAAGTTTGAGATTTTTTGGAGCTTGAACATGGGAGTTATTAAGCATTTGCTCTTTCTGGACAAATGAAATTTTAAAGGCAATATTTGATGCCCCGCCCCCGTCATATAGTATTTCAAAAAGGCAAGATGTTTTGCCCAGTTGTTCTCTCAGGTCTTGAGATGATAAATGCCAAGTTTGAAGTCAATTGGATGAAAAATGTTTGCAAAGGGGGAAAAAGCATGACCACAGTGAATGTGCCAAAATAGGCCAAAATTGGACATTAAAAAATTCATAGCTCACTTCCTGTACATTTTAGCTACATGGTCCCAATAGACTTTTTTGTGCGTCTTGGGGTGCTACACGTGCCTGCCGATTTTTGTTGCTCTAGCTCAAACGTGCCGGGCTTGGTTTTTATTTTTCTACGCTAGGGGGCGCTATCGAGTCGCATTGTTATGACGACTTAATAATATCAAATTTTTCGCCGGGCCTGAGGAGTGTGCAAAGTTCGGTGAGTTTTCGTGAATGTTTAGGTACCCAAAATCGCGATCGTTTGCGGAGAATAAAGAAGAAGAAGAATAATAATAACTAGAGCTGCGAGCAGCTATAAAGGGCCCTCGCAGCCCGGGCCACGTTGGAGTCCTTGCACGTTGGGGTACTTGCACGTTAGGGTACTGGCACGTTGGGGTACTGGCACGTTGGGGTACTGGCATATTGGAAGCAAAATTTGTTTGAAAATGGCATAATAAACGTTTACATGTAGAATATTTTTTTTGCCAGTGTGTGTCAAGCTCAACGGGTTTTGGTGATTGTTAAGACCTGCAAAAATCAGCGTCCTTTTTTATTTTTAGGCAATGAGTTGCCCTGATTGGTATTTTTTGTAAAAGTGTATATATACATCATCGCTCGTTGTACTCATTGCACAATGTTACTTTTATTGTCCAAAGGGGCAATCAAAAATGAATAAAACAAAATTGAAACGTACATACGTTTGGATCGGTGTGAAGCCAGTGAACAATTTGAGTGGTGGAAACTAAAAGAATATTCATAAATGACTTAGTCATCACACTTAGAATGAGTTTACATTTTTTTGTACAAAATACCGTATGTGTTTTTTTTTTTTTTATATAAGCCTCAAGGGCTAGGTGGCGCTGTATTTATAACTGAATGTTGTCATCGAGATACCTTCAGGCCTTGATTATAAGCATACATGTCAAGTGTGGGATTTTTTTTGGAGCATGTACCGTGGAGTTATTAAGCATATCCTTCATTCACGATATTGCTTTTAATGTCCACAGAGGCTATCAAAAATAAATAAAAATATATATATGTTTGGATAAGTCTGATGCCAGTCAACATTTTGAGTGGTGGAAACTAAAAGAATATTCATAAATGACTGAGTTATCACACTTAGAATGAGTTTACATTTTTTGTACAAAATACCGTATGTGGGGTATTTTTTTTTTATGCCTCAAGGGCTAGGTGGCGCTACATATATAACTGAATGTTGTCATAGAGATAGCTTCAGGCCTTGACGATAAACATACATGTCAAGTTTGGGATTTTTTGGAGCATGTACCGGGGAGTTATTAAGCATATCCTTTTTCAGTGCGAAACACAAATTTTGATGCCCCGCCTTCATCATATAGTATTTCGAAAGGTCAAGATTTTTCCCCCTGTCGTTGGCTCAGGTCTTGACATGGTCCAGGTCAAGTCTTAACTCCGTCAGATGAAACGTGTAGGAGAAGTGGGCAAAAGTCTGCGCCCTGTGAATGTGCAAAAATCGTCAAAAATGGGACATTCAAAAATTCGTAGCTCACTTCCTGTTCATTTTAGCATATGGGTCCAAGAGACTTTTTTGTAGGTCTTGGGCTCCCTCATACACCTAAAAATATTCGTAGATCTGGTTTAAACGTACAACCGGGGCTGCTTCGTTAAAAATTCCTAGGGGGTGCTATTGAGTCATTTTTGTAAAAATAGCACAATCAACAATGAAATATTGTTCATTTTACCAGGCCAGATGTGTGTGCCAAGTTTCATGAGTTTCTGTGCATGTTTAGACCCTCAAAACTGGCGTTGTTTTCTTGGCGAACAGCGCTTAGCCACACCCACAGCAATTCGCGAAAACTCACAAACTTCGTGTTGTGACATCATGAAGGCCGAAACCCTCATCTGAGCAAATATGAGGTAGGTCCAGTTAACGTGTTTGGAGAAAAACGTAGAAGAAAATTCGTAATAAAAAAAATTGCCACTAGGTGGCGCTATCAGTTAGATGAAATATAAGTCAGTAGATGTCTTTAGGGCTGGACTCTCATCAAATGTGTGAAATTTTGAGAAGATAGGATCATCTCGGTCAAGTTAATGCAGCTTTTATTTTCACGAAAAATCTTCAGACTTTGCGTCACCGTAGCGGCCACGCCCTTTGGCGAAAAGTTACAATATTCGGTGTGGGGCATGATCAACATCTTAAGCCTTTTCTGACCAATTTTCAAATGGATCCCTTCAACAAGCTCAGCACAGTAGCTAAAAACGTAAAGTATGACATTTATTGTAACCACTAGGTGGCGCTATATGTATAACTGAATTTTATCATATAGATGTTTTCAGGCCGTGACTATTACGTTGCCTGAGAAGTTTGAGATTTTTTGGAGCTTGAACATGGGAGTTATTAAGCATTTGCTCTTTCTGGACAAATGAAATTTTAAAGGCAATATTTGATGCCCCGCCCCCGTCATATAGTATTTCAAAAAGGCAAGATGTTTTGCCCAGTTTTTCTCTCAGGTCTTGAGATGATAAATGCCAAGTTTGAAGTCAATTGGATGAAAAATGTTTGCAAAGGGGGAAAAAGCATGACCACAGTGAATGTGCCAAAATAGGCCAAAATTGGACATAAAAAAATTCATAGCTCACTTCCTGTACATTTTAGCTACATGGTCCCAATAGACTTTTTTGTGCGTCTCGGGGTGCTACACGTGCCTGCCAATTTTTGTTGCTCTAGCTCAAACGTGCCGGGCTTGGTTTTTATTTTTCTACGCTAGGGGGCGCTATCGAGTCGCATTGTTATGACGACTTAATAATATCAAATTTTTCGCCGGGCCTGAGGAGTGTGCAAAGTTCGGTGAGTTTTCGTGAATGTTTAGGTACCCAAAATCGCGATCGTTTGCGGAGAATAAAGAAGAAGAAGAAGAATAATAATAATAATAATAATAATAATAATAATAATAATAATAATAATTTTTACAAAAACAATAGGGACCTCGCAGCGGTCGCTGCTCGGGCCCTAATAATAATAATCCGATCGAAAAACAATAGGGACCTCGCAGCGGTAGCTGCTCGGGCCCTAATAATAATAATAATAATAATAATAATAATAATAATTTTTACAAAAACAATAGGGACCTCGCAGCGGTCGCTGCTCGGGCCCTAATAATAATAATAATAATTTTTACAAAAACAATAGGGACCTCGCAGCGGTCGCTGCTCGGGCCCTAACTAGAGCTGCGAGCAGCTATAAAGGGCCCTCGCAGCCCGGGCCACGTTGGGGTCCTTGCACGTTGGGGTACTGGCACATTGGGGTACTGGCATATTGGAAGCAAAATTTCTTTGAAAATGGCATAATAAACGTTTACATGTAGAATATTTTTTTGCCAGTGTGTGTGTCAAGCTCAACGGGTTTTGGTGATTGTTAAGACCTGCAAAAATCAGCGTCCTTTTTTATTTTTAGGCAATGAGTTGCCCTGATTGGTATTTTTTTGTAAAAGTGTATATACACATCATCGCTCGTTGTACTCATTGCACAATGTTACTTTTATTGTCCAAAGGGGCAATCAAAAATGAATAAAACAAAATGGAAACGTACATACGTTTGGATCGGTGTGAAGCCAGTGAACAATTTGAGTGGTGGAAACTAAAAGAATATTCATAAATGACTTAGTTATCACACTTAGAATGAGTGTACATTTTTTGTACAAAATACCGTATGTGGGGTATTTTTTCTTTTTTTTTATATAAGCCTCAAGGGCTAGGTGGCGCTGTATTTATAACTGAATGTTGTCATAGAGATACCTTCAGGCCTTGATTATAAGCATACATGTCAAGTGTGGGATTTTTTTTGGAGCATGTACCGTGGAGTTATTAAGCATATCCTTCATTCACGATATTGCTTTTAATGTCCACAGAGGCTATCAAAAATAAATAAAAATATATATATGTTTGGATAAGTCTGATGCCAGTGAACATTTTGAGTGGTGGAAACTAAAAGAATATTCATAAATGACTTAGTTATCACACTTAGAATGAGTTTACATTTTTTTTACAAAATACCGTATGTGGGGTATTTTTTTTTTATGCCTCAAGGGCTAGGTGGCGCTGCATATATAACTGAATGTTGTCATAGAGATAGCTTCAGGCCTTGACGATAAACATACATGTCAAGTTTGGGATTTTTTGGAGCATGTACCGGGGAGTTATTAAGCATATCCTTTTTCAGTGCGAAACACAAATTTTGATGCCCCGCCTTCATCATATAGTATTTCGAAAGGTCAAGATTTTTCCCCCTGTCGTTGGCTCAGGTCTTGACATGGTCCAGGTCAAGTCTTAACTCAGTCAGATGAAACGTGTAGGAGAAGTGGGCAAAAGTCTGCGCCCTGTGAATGTGCAAAAATTGTCAAAAATGGGACATTAAAAAATTCGTAGCTCACTTCCTGTTCATTTTAGCATATGGGTCCAAGAGACTTTTTTGTAGGTCTTGGGCTCCCTCATACACCTAAAAATATTCGTCGTTCTTGCTTAAACGTACAACCGGGGCTGCTTCGTTAAAAACTTCTAGGGGGCGCTATTGAGTCATTTTTGTAAAAATAGCACAATCAACAATAAAATATTGCTCATTTTACCAGGCCAGATGTGTGTGCCAAGTTTCATGAGTTTCTGTGCATGTTTAGACCCTCAAAACTGGCGTTGTTTTCTTGGCTAACAGCGCTTAGCCACACCCACAGCAATTCGCGAAAACTCACAAACTTCGTGTTGTGACATCATGAAGGCCGAAACCCTCATCTGAGCAAATATGAGGTAGGTCCAGTTAACGTGTTTGGAGAAAAACGTAGAAGAAAATTCGTAAGAAAAAAAATTGCCACTAGGTGGCGCTATCAGTTAGATGAAATATAAGTCAGTAGATGTCTTTAGGGCTGGACTCTCATCAAATGTGTGAAATTTTGAGAAGATAGGATCATCTCGGTCAAGTTAATGCAGCTTTTATTTTCACGAAAAATCTTCAGACTTTGCGTCACCGTAGCGGCCACGCCCTTTGGCGAAAAGTTACAATATTCGGTGTGGGGCATGATCAACATCTTAAGGCTTTTCTGACCAATTTTCAAATGGATCCCTTCAACAAGCTCAGCACAGTAGCTAAAAACGTAAAGTATGACATTTATTGTAACCACTAGGTGGCGCTATATGTATAACTGAATTTTATCATATAGATGTTTTCAGGCCGTGACTATTACGTTGCCTGAGAAGTTTGAGATTTTTTGGAGCTTGAACATGGGAGTTATTAAGCATTTGCTCTTTCTGGACAAATGAAATTTTAAAGGCAATATTTGATGCCCCGCCCCCGTCATATAGTATTTCAAAAAGGCAAGATGTTTTGCCCAGTTTTTCTCTCAGGTCTTGAGATGATAAATGCCAAGTTTGAAGTCAATTGGATGAAAAATGTTTGCAAAGGGGGAAAAAGCATGACCACAGTGAATGTGCCAAAATAGGCCAAAATTGGACATAAAAAAATTCATAGCTCACTTCCTGTACATTTTAGCTACATGGTCCCTATAGACTTTTTTGTGCGTCTCGGGGTGCTACACGTGCCTGCCAATTTTTGTTGCTCTAGCTCAAACGTACCGGGCTTGGTTTTTATTTTTCTACGCTAGGGGGCGCTATCGAGTCGCATTGTTATGACAACTTAATAATATCAAATTTTTCGCCGGGCCTGAGGAGTGTGCAAAGTTCGGTGAGTTTTCGTGAATGTTTAGGTACCCAAAATCGCGATCGTTTGCGGAGAATAAAGAAGAATAATAATAATAATAATAATAATAATAATAATAATAATAATAATAATAATAATAATAATAATTTTTACAAAAACAATAGGGACCTCGCAGCGGTCGCTGCTCGGGCCCTAATAATAATTTTTACAAAAACAATAGGGACCTCGCAGCGGTCGCTGCTCGGGCCCTAATAATAATAATAATAATAATAATAATAATAATTTTTACAAAAACAATAGGGACCTCGCAGCGGTCGCTGCTCGGGCCCTAATAATATTAATAATAATTTTTACAAAAACAATAGGGACCTCGCAGCGGTCGCTGCTCGGGCCCTAATAACTAGAGCTGCGAGCAGCTATAAAGGGCCCTCGCAACCCGTGCCACGTTGGGGTATTTGCACGTCGGGGTACTGGCACGTTAGGGTACTGTTTCATAAGAAACCGTCTAAATTGTAAATGTTTTGCCATGCTTTTTGTGTTTGTTCACATTGCTATGGAATGCTTTGTCGAGGTATTCGGCTGATAGGTATGCCTCCCAATATTCACACATCTAGCTGAATCATATAAAAAAAATAATTCTTTGCAAACAATGCATCGCTACAGCAAAGGCGTGCCACGTTGGGGTACTTGCACGTCGGGGTACTGGCACGTTGGGGTACTGTCAAATAGGACAAGGACCATCTAAAATGTTTTTGACAAGCCTTGTGTGTGCAAAGTTTAATCAAAACGCAAAATATGGTGCGCAATTCCCAAAATAAATTCAAAATGGCGGACTTCCTTTTAGGTTTAGCATACGGCTACAGAATACTTTTTGTAGGTCTTAAGCTAATAGGTATGCCTCCCAGTTTTCACAAATCTAGGTCAAGTCATCTTTAGTTGTGTATCGCTTGAATCATACAATTGGAAATGCTCCATAAAAATGCATAGAGGGCGCTATTGAGCACAACGTTGGGTTACTTGCACGTCAGGGTACTGGCACGTTGGGGTACTGTTACATGGAACAAGGACCATTTAAAATGTTAGTTTTTTCCATGCCTTGTCTGTGCAAAGTTTAATGAAGAAGGCCAAAAATGATGTATAATTCCCAAAATAAAATCAAAATAGCGGACTTCCTCTTTGGTTTGGCAAATGGCTACATAATACTTTTTTGTAGGTCTAGCATAATCATACAATCGGAAATGCTTCATAAAAATGTCTAGAGGGCGCTATTTATTGCAAATTGCACAATAAATCTCTGAAAATTCATGTTCATGACAAGTCTGATGTGTTTGCAAAGTTTCATGAGTTTTCATGTGTATAAAAAAAAAAAAAAAGCAGCACTTGACAACTGTTACATGGAACAAGGACCATTTAAAATGTTAGTTTTTTCCATGCCTTGTCTGTGCAAAGTTGAATGAAAAAGGCCAAAAATGATGTATAATTCCCAAAATAAAATCAAAATAGCGGACTTCCTCTTTGGTTTGGCAAATGGCTACATAATACTTTTTTGTAGGTCTAGCATAATCATACAATCGGAAATGCTTCATAAAAAGGTCTAGAGGGCGCTATTTATTGCAAATTGCACAATAAATCTCTGAAAATTCATGTTCATGACAAGTCTGATGTGTTTGCAAAGTTCCATGAGTTTTCATGTGTATAAAAAAAAAAAAGCAGCACTTGACAAACAATGCATTGCTATGGCAACAGCGTGTTACAAAATAAAAAACTTTCGATTACTTTGCATCTTAAACATCTTAAGATGAAACACACCAAGTTTGAAGACAGTCGGATAAATTTTGTAGGAGGGGTTCGTTAAAATATGACCCCTGAAAGTTTTTCCTTGCCCGGTTGGAGGGTTAGATCAGGGGATGTCGCAACTTGTTTGTGGTTAAGTGCTACAGAAGTAAATGTGTCTTAACAACCTCATGATTGAATGTGTTTTCAATTCTCTAGGATGTGATTGGATTGTATCAATTAAATGTTCTTATAACTGATTCAGTGAGTAGTAAAAATAGTGTGTCAAGTATAATGACATGAAATATAAGGAATACAAAAAACAAAACAAGAACCCTCTAAATTACACATTTTGTTCCAGGCTTTATGTGCGTGCATAGTTTGAGTATACACCTAGGTTTAGGCCAGGAGTGTTCAAACCTTTTGCAAAGAGGGCCGGGTATGGTAAGGTGAAAATGTGTGGGGCCTAATCAACCATTTAGTTTAGCCTGACATAATTTTTTTACATGCATATGTAAATATATATATGTGGACAAATGTGTACATATGTCTACAAATTTTTGTAGCTCGAGCTGCTTCGTCCAACTGGGAACGCTGCATTAAGAAGGATTTTTTTTTCCCTTTGCCAACAGTGCATGCCACGACAACAGCGTGCGACGAAATAAAAAGCTTTCAATAACTTTTCATCGTCAACATCTTAAGATGAATCACACCAAGTTTGAAGATGATCGGATAAACTCTGTAGGAGGAGTTCGTTAAAATAAGACCCCTATGAAATGGCCAAAAAAATGGCAACATGTTCCAAAGTAAATCAAAATGGCAGACTTCCTGTTAGGTTTAGCATATGGTTCAAAAAGAGTTTTTTGTACCTCGAGGGCTGTTACATATGTCTTCAAATTTTGGTCACTCTAGGTGAAACGTACAGCCGGAAATGCGTCATTAAGTAAAAATTTTGAAATGCAAAATTTGATGCCCTGCCTCTGGCGGACTTCCTGTTAGGTTTAGCATATGGCACCAACAGGCTTTTTTGTAGAACATAGTCTGTTACATATGTGTACCAATTTTCGTAGCTCTAGATTAAACGTATAACCGGCAATACTTCAGATGAAACATGCCAAAGAATGAAGACAATCTGATAAGTTTTGTGGAAAATATGAGGCCTATAAAAGGCCCCCAAAAAATGGCTACAAATAGCAAAGTAAATCAAAATGCCGGACTTCCTGTTTGGCTTAGCATATGGTTCTAAAAGACTTTTTTGTACATCGTGGGCTCTTATGTATGCCTCCAAATTATCATAGCGCTAGGTGAAAGGTACAACCGGGAATGCTTCGTTAAAGAGGAGTTTTTTAGCTCAAAAAGTGATGCCCGGCCCTTGCGGGACTTCCTGTTGGGTTTAGCACAAAGCAGCAAGAGACTTTTTTTGTACATCGTGGGCTGTTACATATGTCTACAAATTTTCGTAGCTCTAGCTGCTTCGTACAACTGAGAATTCTTCATTAAGAAGAATTTTTTTCCTTTGCAAACAAGTGCATGCCACGACAACAGCGTGCAGCGAAATAAAAAGCTTTCAATAACTTTTCATCTTCAACATCTTAAGATGAATCACACCAAGTTTGAAGATGATCGGATAAACTCTGTAAGAGGAGTTCGTTAAAATAGGACCCCTATGAAATGGCCAAAAAAATGGGAACACGTTCCAAAGTAAATCAAAATGGTGGACTTTCTGTTAGGTTTAGCATATGGTTCAAAAAGAGTTTTTTGTACCTTGAGGGCTGTTACATATGTCTTTAAATTTTGGTAACTCTAGGTGAAACGTACAGCCGGGAATGCTTCATTAAGTAAGAATTTTGAAACTCAAAATTTGATGCCCCACCTCTGGCGGACTTCCTGTTGGGTTTAGCATATGGCACCAACAGACTTTTTTGTAGGTCATAGTCTGTTACATATGTGTACCAATTTTCGTAGCTCTAGGTTAAACATACAACCGGCAATACTACGTAAGAGTTTTGAAACTCTAAATTTGATGCCCCACCGCCGTAATATAGTATGTCGAAAACTTTTGATTTTTTACCATGGTGTTGTCCCAGGTCTTGAGATGGTACATCCCAAGTTTGAAGTCAATTGGATTAACCGTGTAGGAGAAGCAGGCAAAAGTATGACCCCTGTAAATGTGCAAAAATTGGCCAAAATTGGACATTTAAATACTCATATCTCACTTCCTGTCTATTTTAGGGTACACACATCAAAGAGGTTTTTGTTCATCTGGATGTGCTACAGGTGCCACACAATTTTCATAGCCGTCGGACAATCGTAGCGGGACAGGGATCTGTTTAACCTATGTAGGTGGCGCTATGGAGCCATTTTTCTGTTATCACCTATGGCGACTTTAAAATATCAAATTTTTCACCAGGCCTGACGTGTGTGTAAAGTTTGGTGAGTTTTCGTTCACGTTTAGTGTCGCAAAAATGTGATTGTTTGCGGAAAAGAATAATAACAAACTAGAGCTGCGAGCAGCTATAAAGGGCCCTCGCAACCCGGGCCACGTTGGGGTATTTGCATGTCGGGGTCCTGGCATGTTGGGGTACTGTCAAATAGGAAACCATCTAAATTGTAAATGTTTTTGCCATGCTTTGTGTTTGTAAAGTTTCATGGAAAGGCCAAAAATGATGCACAATTAACAAAATAAAATCAAAATGGATTGGCACATGGCTATATAGAATACTTTTTGAATATATTAGGCATGCCTGCCAATATTCACACATCTAGCTGAATCATATAATCGGAAAGACTTCATAAAAATGTCTAGAGGGCGCTATTGAGCCATTTATTACAAATTGGACAACAAATCTCTAAATAAAATATTCATGTTCCAGACAGGTCTGGTGTGTGTGCAAAGTTTTGTGAGTTTTCGCCCATATTTAGACTCTCAAAAAAGCATTTTTCTTCACAAACAATGCATGGCTACAGCAAAGGAGTGTGACAAAATAAAAAAATTCAATAACTTTTCATCTTAAATATCTTAAGATGAAACACGCCAAAGAATGAAGACGATCTGATAAGTTCTGTTGAAAATATGACCCCTATAAAAGGCCCCCAAAAATGACAGACTTCCTGTTTGATTCAGCATATGGCTTTAGAAACCTTTTTGTAAGTCTTAGGCTGATAGGTATCCCAATTTTTACAAATCTAGCTGAATCATAAAACACAAAACATTTGCAAAAGCTTCATAAAAATGTCTAGAGGGCGCTATTGAACCATTTATTGCAAATTGAATAAGATATCTCTAAAATATTCATGCTTATGACAAGCCTGATGTGTGTGTAAAGTTTCATGAGTTTTTGCACATGGTTAGACAAAAAAAAAAAGCAGCATTTTACTTGGCAAACAATGCATCGCCATGACAACGGCATGCGACAAAATAAATAACTTTCGATAACTTTGCATCTTAAACATCTTAAGATGAAGCACACCAAGTTTGAAGACAGTCGGATAAATTTTGTAGGAGGAGTTCGTTAAAATATGACCCCTAAAAAAGGCCACAAAAAATGGCTACAAATCCCAACGTAAATCAAAATGGCGGACTTCCTGTTTGGTTTAGCACATGGTTCCAAGAGACTTTTTTGTACATCGTGGACTCTTATGTATGCCTCTAAATTATCATAGCGCTAGGTGAAACGTACAACCGGGAATGCTTCGTTAAAGAGGAGTTTTTTACCTCAAAATGTGATGCCCGGCCCCTACGGGACTTCCTGTTGGGTTTAGTACAAAGCAGCAAGAGACTTTTTTGTACATCGTGGGCTGTTACATTTGTCTCCAAATTTTCGTAGCTCTAGCTGCTTCGTACAACTGGGAATGCTTCATTAGGAAGGAATTTTTTCCTTTGCAAACTGTGCATGCCACGGCAACAGCGTGCGACGAAATAAAGCGCTTTCAATAACTTTTCATCTTCAATATCTTAAGATGAATCACACCAAGTTTGGAGATGATCGGATAAACTCTGTAGGAGGAGTTCGTTAAAATAAGACCCCTATGAAATGGCCCAAAAAATGGCAATACGTTCCAAAGTAAATCAAAATGGCGGACTTCCTGTTCGGTTTAGCATATGGTTCAAAAAGAGTTTTTTGTACCTTGAGGGCTGTTACATATGTCTTCAAATTTTGGTAACTCTAGGTGAAATGTACAGCCGGGAATGCTTCATTAAGTAAGAATTTTGAAACACAAAATTTGATGCCTCGCCTCTGCCGGACTTCCTGTTAGGTTTAGCATATGGCACCAACAGGCTTTTTTGTAGATCATAGTCTGTTACATATGTGTACCAATTTTCGTAGCTCTAGATTAAACGTACCACCGGCAATGCTTCGTTAAGTAAGAATTTTGAAACTGTAAATTTGATGCCCCGCCACCGTCATATAGTATGTCAAAAACTTTAGATTTTTTACCATGATGTTGTCCCAGGTGTTGAGATGGTACAGCCCAAGTTTGAAGTCAATCGGGTTAACCGTGTAGGAGAAGCGGGCAAAAGTATGACCCCTGTAAATGTGCAAAAATGGGCCAAAATTGGACATTCAAATACTCATACCTCACTTTCTGTCTATTTTAGGGTACACATATCAAAGAGGTTTTTGTTCATCTGGATGTGCTACAGGTGCCACACAATTTTCATAGCGATATGACAATCGTAGCGGGACAGGGATCCGTTAAACCTATGTAGGTGGCGCTACAGAGCCATTTTTCTGTTATCATGTATGGCGACTTTAAAATATAAAATTTTTCGCCAGGCCCGATCTGCATGTAAAGTTTGGTGAGTTTTTGTTCATGTTTAGTGCCTCAAAAATGTGGTTGTTTGCGGAAAAGAATAATAACAAAGAAAAAGAAGAAGAAGAAGAAGAATTCCTTCAGGAACAATAGGGACCTCGCAGCAGTCGCTGCTCGGGCCCTAAAAATAAAAAGAAGAATAATAAGAATTCCTTGAAAAACAATAGGGACCTCGCAGCGGTCGCTGCTCGGGCCCTAATAATAATAATAACTAGAGCTGCGAGCAGCTATAAAGGGCCCTCGCAGCCCGGGCCACGTTGGGGTCCTTGCACGTTGTGGTACTTGCATGTTGGGGTACTGGCACATTGGGGTACTGGCATATTGGAAGCAAAATTTCTTTGAAAATGGCATAATAAACGTTTACATGTAGAATATTTTTTTGCCAGTGTGTGTGTCAAGCTCAACGGGTTTTGGTGATTGTTAAGACCTGCAAAAATCAGCGTCCTTTTTTATTTTTAGGCAATGAGTTGCCCTGATTGGTATTTTTTTGTAAAAGTGTATATACACATCATCGCTCGTTGTACTCATTGCACAATGTTACTTTTATTGTCCAAAGGGGCAATCAAAAATGAATAAAACAAAATGGAAACATACATACGTTTGGATCGGTGTCAAGCCAGTGAACAATTTGAGTGGTGGAAACTAAAAGAATATTCATAAATGACTTAGTTATCACACTTAGAATGAGTGTAAATTTTTTGTACAAAATACCGTATGTGGGGTATTTTTTATTTTTTTTTATATAAGCCTCAAGGGCTAGGTGGCGCTGTATTTATAACTGAATGTTGTCATAGAGATACCTTCAGGCCTTGATTATAAGCATACATGTCAAGTGTGGGATTTTTTTTGGAGCATGTACCGTGGAGTTATTAAGCATATCCTTCATTCACGATATTGCTTTTAATGTCCATAGAGGCTATCAAAAATAAATAAAAATATATATATGTTTGGATAAGTCTGATGCCAGTGAACATTTTGAGTGGTGGAAACTAAAAGAATATTCATAAATGACTTCGTTATCACACTTAGAATGAATTTACATTTTTTGTACAAAATACCATATGTGGGGTATTTTTTTTTCATGCCTCAAGGGCTACGTGGCGCTGCATATATAACTGAATGTTGTCATAGAGATAACTTCAGGCCTTGACGATAAACATACATGTCAAGTTTGGGATTTTTTGGAGCATGTACCGGGGAGTTATCAAGCATATCCTTTTTCATTGCGAAACACAAATTTTGATGCCCCGCCCTCATCATATAGTATTTCGAAAAGTCAAAATTTTTCCCCTTGTCGTTGGCTCAGGTCTTGACATGGTCCAGGCCAAGTCTTAACTCAGTCGGATGAAACGTGGAGAAGAAGTGGGCAAAAGTATGCCCCCTGTAAATGTGCAAAAATCGTCAAAAATGGGACATATCCTTTTTCATCTGAAAACACAAAATTTGATGTCCCGCCCTCATCATCTAGTATTTCGAAAAGTCGTTGGCTCAGGTCTTGACATGGTCCAGGTCAAGTTTGAAGCAAATTAGATGAAACGTGTAGGAGAAATGGGCAAAAGTATGCCCCCTGTAAATGTGCAAAAATCGTCAAAATTGGGACATTCAAAAATTCGTAGCTCACTTTCTGTTCATTTTAGCATATGGGTCAAGGAGACTTTTTTGTAGGTCTTGGGCTCCCTCATACACCTAAAAGTTTCCATAGATCTTGCTTAAACGTGCAACTGGGGCTGCTTCGTTCAAAATTTCTAGGGGGATCTATTGAGACATTTTTGTAAAAATAGCACAATCCACAACAAAATATTGCTCATTTTTCCAGGTCAGATGTGTGTGCCAAGTTTCATGTGTTTCAATTAATTTCATAATAATAATCGTTAAAATATGACCTCTAAAAAAGGCCACAAAAAAATGGCTGCAAATCCCAGCGTAAATCAAAATGGCCGACTTCCTGTTTGGTTTAGCAAATGGTTCCAAGAGACTTTTTTGAACATCGTGGGCTCTTATGTCTGCCTCCAAATTATCATAGCGCTAAGTGAAACGTACAACTGGGAATGCTTCGTTAAAGAGGAATTTTTGAACTCAAAATGTGCAAACAGTGCATGCTTCTGCAATAGAGTGCGATGAAATAAAAAGCTTTCAATAACTTTTCATCTTCAATATCTTAAGATGAATCACACAAAGTTTGAAGATGATCAGATAAACACTGTAGGAGGAGTTCGTTAAAATAAGACCCCTATGAAATGGCCAAAAAAATGGCAACATGTTCCAAAGTAAATCAAAATGGCGGACTTCCTGTTAGGTTTAGCATATGGTTCAAAGAGTTTTATGTAGAATTATGTATGTATGTTACACATGTCTGCAAATTTTGGTAACTCTTGGTGAAACATACAGCCGGGAATGCTTCATTAAGTAAGAATTTTGAAACGCCAAATTTGATGCCGCGCCTCTGGCGGACTTCCTGTTAGGTTTAGCATATGGCACCAACAGACTTTTTTGTAGGTCGTAGGCATATGTGTACCAATTTTCATAGCTCTCGGTTCAATGTACAACCGGCAATGCTATGTTTAGTAAGAGTTTTGAAACTCAAAATTTGATGCCTCGCCACTGTCATATAGTATGTCAAAAACTTTAGATTTTTACCATGATGTTGTCCCAGGTGTTGAGATGGTACAGCCCAAGTTTGAAATCAATCGGGTTAACCATGTAGGATTAGGGGGCAAAAGTATGACCCCTGAAAATGTGCAAAAATGGGCCAAAATTGGACGTTCAAATACTCATATCGCACTTCCTGTCTATTTTAGGGTACACCTATAAAAGAGGTTTTTGTTCATCTGGATGTGCTACAGGTGCCACACAATTTTGCCGTAGGACAATCGTAACGGTACAGGGATACATTTAACCTATGTAGGGGGCGCTACAGACCCATTTTCTATTATAGAGGTATCAAAATAAATAAAAAAGTACGTATGTTTGTATAGGTCTGATGCGAGTGAATATTTTGAGTGGTGGAAAGTAAAATAATATTCATAAATGACTTAGTTATCACACTTAGAATGAGTTTACAATTTTTGTAAAAATATCACAAGTAGAGTATTTTTTTTTTACGCGTCAAGGGCAAGGTGGCGCTGTATATATAACTGAATGTTGTCATAGAGCAGGGGTGTCCAAACTTTTTCATTTCACATACAAAAAATCAGAAGGACGCAAGGGCCACATAATGTTATGAAGAGAAATTGTGTTTAGTCATAAAAATTGTACAAATAATTTATTTGTCCTTTTGCATATTTAGAAAACTGCTACAGTACATAAAGCAATTTATTTGTAATATGGCAGTAGGGTTATTATAGTATTGGATTTTTTTATTTGTTTTTATTTTGAGTTTAGTTTTTTAAATTTAATTAGTTTTAATTAGTTTTCAGGGTTGATTCTGTTAGTTTTTATTAGTTTTAGTTCTAAATGCTTAGTTTCAGTATTATTTTTAGTTTTTTTTTTTTTTTTTTTTTTTTTTTTAATGTGTATTACTTGTGCGCAATATTTAAAAAACACCATAGGAGCCATTCATCTGAAGATGCTTTTCTATTGGCTGCTGCTAGATGATGTCACTTCTGTGTGACATACTTTCAGTCGTTATTATTCCGGTTTATATCAAAATAAAAATTTAAAAATCACATTTGAAATTATCCCCAAAGACTGATGCATTAAATTAATTACCAAAGACTAAAACAAAGGACATGTTTGCTATAATTAGAGTTAGTTTTGTAAACATAAAATGCAGTTTGTTAGTTTTCGTTTTTTAAAAAGCATTTTCATTTTTTGTTTTATTTCGTTTACAAAATATTTTTTTTAAATTTTAGTTCTACTTATTTCGTTAGTTTTCGTTAGCTAAAATAACGTTTAATGGCACCTGTGTTTTTCGACACCTTCCCTTCTTACTTTGACCTTCTCCAAAAATATTCATTTTTATTAATTTATTTTAACTGAGTTAAATGCCATTTTTAGCATATGTCGCGGGCCACTAAAAAATGGATGGCGGGCCGCAAATGGCCCCCGGGCCGTATTTTGGACACCACTGTCATAGAGATACCTTCAGGCCTTGACTATAAACAGACATGTCAAGTTTGGGATTTGTTGGAGCATGTACCGGGGAGTTATTAAGCATATCCTTTTTCATCTGAAAACACAAAATTTTATGTTCCGCCCTCATCATCTAGTATTTCGAAAAGTCGTTGGCTCAGGTCTTGACATGGTCCAGGTCAAGTTTGAAGCAAATTAGATGAAACGTGTAGGAGAAATGGGCAAAAGTATGCCCCCTGTAAATGTGCAAAAATTGTCAAAAATGGGACATTCAAAAATTTGTAGCTCACTTCCTGTTCATTTTAGCAAATGGGTCCAAGAGACTTTTCTGTAGGTCCTGGGCTCCCTCATACACCTAAAAATTTCCGAAGATCTTGCTTAAGCGTACAACCGGGGCTGCTTTGTTAAAAAATTCTAGGGGGCGCTATTGAGTCATTTTTGTAAAAATAGCACAATACACAATAAAATATTGCTAATTTTGCCAGGCCAGATGTGTGTGCCAAGTTTCATGAGTTTCTGTGCATGTTTAGACCCTCAAAATTGGCGATTTTCTCTTGGCGAACAGAGCTTAGCCACGCCCACAGCGATTCGTGAAAACCCACAAACTTCGTGTTGTGGCATCATGAAGGCCGAAACCCTCTTCTGAGCAAATATGAGGTAGTATCAGTTAACATGGTTGAGAAAAACATTAAAGAAAAATCAGTAAGAAAAAAAAGTGCCAGTAGGTGGCGCTATCAGTAAGATGAAATATATGTTTGTAGATGTGTTAAGGGCTGGACTCTTATCAATTGTGAAATTTTGAGAAGATAGGATCATCTGGTTCAAGTTAAAGCAGCTTTTATTGTCACGAAAAGTCATCAGACTTTGCGGCACCATAACGGCCACGCCCTTTGGCGAAAAGTTACAATATTCACTGTGGGGCATGATCAACATCTTAAGGCTTTTCTGACGAATTTTCAACTGGATACCTTCAACGAGCTTGGCACAGTAGCTAAAAACGTAAAATATGACATTTATTGTCACCACTAGGTGACGCTATATGTATAACAGAATTTTATTATATAGATGTTTTCAGGCCGTGACTATTAAGTTGCATGAGAAGTTTAAGATTTTTTGGAGCTTGAACATGGGAGTTATTAAGCATTTTCTCTTTCTGGACAAATGAAATTTTAAAGGCAATACTTGATGCCCCGACCCCGTCATATAGTATTCCGAAATATTTTTTGCCCAATTGTCGTCTCAGGTCTTGAGATGACCCAAAATCGCGATCGTTTGCGGAGAATAAAGAAGAAGAAGACGACGAAGAAGAAGAAGTAGAAGAAGAAGAAGAATAGCAGCGGTCGCTGCTCGGGCCCTAATAAATTGCAAATAAATTGGATATTCACGTTGTTAACTTTACCTGCTGTGATGATGACGCTTCTGCTGAGCTGTTCGAAGCTCCCTCCATCCTGCTAGCGTCCGCCATCTTCGTTCTTTGACGTATGCGCGGGTGGAGGAATTGGTGCTCGACTAGTTTCCCCTGTGATTCAGGCGTGACGTCATCCAAATTTGCATATTGAAATTCGTACTCGTAAAAAGCAATCCACAGAAGAGATTCTTGCACAGCCGTGAACTTGTGTGGACTCAAGCTTTGTAGTCGTAGAAGTGAGAGTTGTGTTGAAAAGGCATTACACTCACAGGTTTTAGATTCGTAGTCACAAGAAAAAAATGCAAACCCAAATTATTTGGATTTGTAGTCATAAGAAAAAAATGTAAACCCACATTATTTAGATTTGTAGTCACAATAAATTAATTCACACCCACGCAATTTTGATTTGTATTCACATGAAAACATTGAAAACACACGGATTGTTACTATTATGGATACGAATCCTTAATCACGCATACGTCTTTTTGACAGTAATCTTACTCCATACCCATCACGGTAGTGCACTAATGCACTCCGCCTCCCATTTGCCAACAACGAAAACCGGACAATTTCATTGTCAGGAATGTCAATGAATTAATAAAAACCCGTTCGGACTCCCGGAAAGGAAGTAATAACGTGGGCATCTCCCTGTAAAACAGCCCAATTCCTCACAAAATCAAGTTAGCAATAGCAATGCCAAACATCCTAAAGTGAAACAGCCAGTTAATCAAAGCACATCCACAAAGCTAATCTTTCCTTTGGTACCATTCTTTGTGAAAAGTACGAATAATTCTCTGTCCCTTACTTTGCTGAAGTAGCAAAGGCGTTGGTCTCCCATCCTTCAAAAAATGACGTTTTCCTTAAAAGAAAGGCGTGACACTAGAAAATAAATTTATATTTTCCAGTGGCGTCATCGTACAGCACACTGTGCACCAAGTGTGTTTTGAATTCACGAATGCACTGTGTGAACATACGGTCACATAGGAATAATACGACGACGTTACAAGGCTGTGTAGCTATCTGTCTATTTCCGTAAAGGACTTTCATATTGGGAATAAATGCGCACACATCGCTACTCAGAAAGGGCTGGTGAAAGCATTGAAGCCGTGTGCCTTCAGCAGGAGAATTTTGCAGCATTTTTGCCTGCAGGCCAGAAGAAGTTATGAGTCCTTTTCAATTGAGCTTTCAAAATTACCAAATGTCATTTTCAAACCTCAATAGGTAGTGTAGCCTATTTGAAATGCAAAAATAATTTAAATATATAGAAGAAGGCAAATGGTTTCATTCTAGCCTTGGGCAGGCAGTGCCTACCTTGCCTGCCTTGACCGCAAGTCACTGCGTATAAATACGTCATACGTACGCGGTGACTATGACTTTTATGACATATTGACATGTCTTATGTATGGAAAGAGTTAATCCTGCAAAATTCTTTAAATGTATTTTGAAAGCATTAATTTGATCTACATAACCTTGTGCAAGTGTAAAGACGTAGAAGAAAATGTGTCCCTGTGGAAACATTTCTCATTAATTTATCTCCATTCAGGAAAGTCCTGTATGACTCTGTTAACCATGGCTCGTTATGAGTGGTTTGAAGAATGGGAGGGGACAAAGATTGGCAGGAGGGGACAAGATTACCTGGATCTGAAAAATGGTATGTCTCAGGAGCTGCTAAAGTGGGCCATAACCATCTTCCCCCAATTACAAGATAAGGTAAGGTTTGTGCTCATCTTTGTAGTCTGTTTATGTGTGTGTCTTACATGAGTTATGTGTTAATAAATATTCACTATTTGTCGGACGCTATTTGCTAGGTAGAAAGAGTTAAAAAACTGTATGTAATGTACATACATATGTTACAGGAAGGTAGAGACAGACATTGAGTCAGAGTGGACAATGATCCTTGCCTGCATTGTTGAGGCGGCACCCTCAAACCCTTTAGTGGACCGCAGAGGTGAGGGATGCCGTCAAGCTGAAGGAGTCCTATCAGGCCTTTTGTCTCTCCTGTGAATAGGGTTGAAGCAGTGGCGAGCGGTGACTTTTTCAAGTGGGCATGCTGAAGTGTCACTTATGCCCGTAAGGGCGCGAGCTGAAAAATTTTGGGGTATTTTTATTATTAATTTCAATATTAATATTATTTAATTTAATTTTATACCGCTGTGTAGCTATAAAATTAAAGCGGAAATATTAGGGCCCGAGTAGCGACCACTGCGAGGTCCCCTATTTTTCCTGAAGGAATTCTTATTATTAGGGCCCGAGCAGCGACCGCATGGAAAAGGCATGGAAAAAAAACATTTACATTTTAGACGGTCCTTGTCCTATTTAACAGTAAGCCAACATAAGTGTGCCAGCACACCGACGTGCAAGTACCACTGAAGGGATCCAGTTGAAAATTGGTCAGAAAAGCCTTAAGATGTTGATCATGACCCACACCGAATATTGTAACTTTTCGCCAAAGGGCATGGGGTGCTGCAAAATCTGATAATTTTTCGTGACAATAAAAGCTGCTTTAAATTGACCCAGAGGATTCTATCTTGTGAAAATTTCACACATTTGATGAGAGTCCAGCCCTTAAGACATCTACAAACTTATATTTCATCTTACTGATAGTGCCACCTACTGGCAATTTTTTTTCTTACGAAATTTCTTTAATGTTTTTCTCCAACCACGTTAACTGGACCTACCTCATATTTGCTCAGAATAGGGTTTCGGCCTTCATGTCACTACACAAAGTTTGTGAGTTTTTGTGACTCACTGTGGGCGTGGCTAAGCGCTGTTCGCCAAGAAAATAACGGCAAATTTGAGGGCATAAACTGGCACAGAAACACATGAAACTTGGCACACACATCTGGCCTGGCAAAATGAGCAATATTTTGTTGTGGATTGTGCTATTTTTACAAAAATGACTCAATAGATCCCCCTAGAAATTTTGAACGAAGCAGCCCCAGTTGCACGTTTAAGCAAGATTTATGGAATTTTTTAGGTGTATGAGGGAGCCCAAGACCTACAAAAAAAGTCTCCTTGACCCATATGCTAAAATGAACAGAAAGTGAGCTACGAATTTTTGAATGTCCCAATTTTGACGCTTTTTGCACATTTACAGGGGGCATACTTTTGCCCATTTCTCCTACACGTTTCATCTAATTTGCTTCAAACTTGACCAGGACCATGTCAAGACCTGAGCCAATGACTTTTCAAAATACTAGATGATGAGGGCGGGACATAAAATTTTGTGTTTTCAGATGAAAAAGGATATGCTTAATAACTCCCCGGTACATGCTCCAACAAATCCCAAACTTGACATGTCTGTTTATAGTCAAGGCCTGAAGGTATCTCTATGACAGTGGTGTCCAAAATACGGCCCGGGGGCCATTTGCGGCCTGCCATCCATTTTTTAGTGGCCCGCGACATATGCTAAAAATGGCATTTAACTCAGTTAAAATAAATTAATAAAAATGAATATTTTTGGAGAAGGTCAAAGTAAGAAGGGAAGGTGTCGAAAAACACAGGTGCCATTAAACGTTATTTTAGCTAACGAAAACTAACGAAATAAGTAGAACTAAAATTAAAAAAAAATATTTTGTAAACGAAATAAAACAAAAAATGAAAATGCTTTTTAAAAAACGAAAACTAACAAACTGCATTTTATGTTTACAAAACTAACTGAAACTAACTCTAATTATAGCAAACATGTCCTTTGTTTTAGTCTTTGGTAATTAATTTAATGCATCAGTCTTTGGGGATAATTTCAAATGTGATTTTTAAATTTTTATTTTGATATAAACCGGAATAATAACTACTGAAAGTATGTCACACAGAAGTGACATCATCTAGCAGCAGCCAATAGAAAAGCATCTTCAGATGAATGGCTCCTATGGTGTTTTTTAAATATTGCGCACAAGTAAAACACATTAAAAAACAAAAAAACAAAAAAAACTAAAACTAATACTGAAACTAAGCATTTAGAACTAAAACTAATAAAAACTAACAGAATCAACCCTGAAAACTAATTAAAACTAATTAAATTTAAAAAACTAAACTCAAAATAAAAACTAAAATAAAAAAATCCCAAACTATAATAACCCTACTGCCATATTACAAATAAATTGCTTTATGTACTGTAGCATTTTTCTAAATATGCAAAAGGACAAATAAATTATTTGTACAATTTTTATGACTAAACACAATTTCTCTTCATAACATTATGTGGCCCTTGCGTCCTTCTGATTTTTTGTATGTGGCCCTCAAATGAAAAAGTTTGGACACCCCTGCTCTATGACAACATTCAGTTATATATACAGCGCCACCTAGCCCTTGATGCGTAAAAAAAAAATACTCTACTTATGATATTTTTACATAAATTGTAAACTCATTCTAAGTGTGATAACTAAGTCATTTATGAATATTATTTTACTTTCCACCACTCAAAATATTCACTCGCATCAGACCTATACAAACATACATACTTTTTTTTATTTATTTTGATACCTCTATAATAGAAAAATGGGTCTGTAGCGCCCCCTACATAGGTTAAATGTATCCCTGTACTGTTACCATTGTCCTACGGCAAAATTGTGTGGCACCTGTAGCACATCCAGATGAACAAAAACCTCTTTTATAGGTGTACCCTCAAATAGACAGGAAGTGCGATATGAGTATTTGAACGTCCAATTTTGGCCCATTTTTGCACATTTTCAGGGGTCATACTTTTGCCCCCTAGTCCTACATGGTTAACCCGATTGACTTCAAACTTGGGCTGTACCATCTCAACACCTGGGACAACATCATGGTAAAAATCTAAAGTTTTTGACATACTATATGACAGTGGCGAGGCATCAAATTTTGAGTTTCAAAACTCTTACTAAACATAGCATTGCCGGTTGTACATTGAACCGAGAGCTATGAAAATTGGTACACATATGCCTACGACCTACAAAAAAGTCTGTTGGTGCCATATGCTAAACCTAACAGGAAGTCCGCCAGAGGCGCGGCATCAAATTTTGCGTTTCAAAATTCTTACTTAAAGAAGCATTCCCGGCTGTACGTTTCACCTAGAGTTACCAAAATTTGAAGACATGTGTAACATACATACATAAAACTACATAAAACTCTTTGAACCATATGCTAAACCTAACAGGAAGTCCGCCATTTTGATTTACTTTGGGACATGTTGCCATTTTTTTGGCCATTTCATAGGGGTCTTATTTTAACGAACTCCTCCTACAGCGTTTATCTGATCATCTTCAAACTTTGTGTGATTCATCTTAAGATATTGAAGATGAAAAGTTATTGAAAGCTTTTTATTTCATCGCACTATATTGCCGAAGCATGCACTGTTTGCACATTTTGAGTTCAAAAATTCCTCTTTAACGAAGCATTCCCAGTTGTACGTTAGCCCACTTAGCGCTATGATAATTTGGAGGCAGACATAAGAGCCCACGATGTACAAAAAAAGTCTCTTGGAACCATTTGCTAAACCAAACAGGCCATTTTGATTTACGCTGGGATTTGCAGCCATTTTTTTGTGGCCTTTTTTAGAGGTCATATTTTAACGATTATTATTATGAAATTAATTTTCATTAATTAGGGCCCGAGCAGCGGCGGCACCGCTGCGAGGCCCTATTGTTTTTGTAGGAATTCTTCTTCTTATTAGGGCCCGAGCAGCGGCGGCGGCGGTGCCGCTGCGAGGCCCTATTGTTTTTCAAGGAATTCTTATTAGGGCCCGAGCAGCGGCGGCGGCGGTGCCGCTGCGAGGCCCTATTGTTTTTCAAGGAATTCTTATTAGGGCCCGAGCAGCGGCAGCACCGGCGGCGGTGCCGCTGCGAGGCCCTATTGTTTTTGTAGGAATTCTTCTTATTATTATTCTTCTTCTTCTCCGCAAACAATCGCATTTTTGAGACACTAAACGTGAACGAAAACTCACCAAACTTTACACGCACATCAGGCCTGGCGAAAAATTTGATATTTTAAAGTCGCCATACATGATAACAGAAAAATGGCTCTGTAGCGCCACCTACATAGGTTTAACGGATCCCTGTCCCGCTACGATTGTCCTACGGCTACGAAAATTGTGTGGCACCTGTAGCACATCCAGATGAACAAAAACCTCTTTGATAGTTGTACCCTAAAATAGACAGGAAGTGAGGTATGATCATTTGAATGTCCAATTTTGGCCTATTTTTGCACATTTACAGGGGTCATACTTTTGCCCACTTCTCCTACACGGTTAACCCGATTGAGTTCAAACTTGGGATGTACCATCTCAACACCTGGGACAACACCATGGTAAAAAATCTAAAGTTTTTGACATACTATATGACGGTGGCGGGGCATCAAATTTAGAGTTTCAAAATTCTTACTTAACATAGTATTGCCGGTTGTACGTTTAACCTAGAGCTACGAAAATTGGTACACATATGTAACAGACTACAAAAAAGTCTGTTGGTGCCATATGCTAAACCCAACAGGAGGTCCGCCAGAGGCGGGGCATCAAATTTTGCATTTCAAAATTCTTACTTAAAGAAGCTGTACGTTTCACCTAGAGTTACCAAAATTTGAAGACATATGTAACAGGCCTCGAGGTACAAAAAACTCTTTTTGAACCATGTGCTAAACCTAACAGAAAGTCCGCCATTTTGATTTACTTTGGAACGTGTTGCCATTTTTTTGGCCATTTCATAGGGGTCTCATTTTAACGAACTCCTCCTACAGCGTTTATCTGATCATCTTCAAACTTTGTGTGATGCATCTTAAGATATTGAAGATGAAAAGTTATTGAAAGCTTTTTATTTCATCGCACTATATTGCCGAAGCATGCACTGTTTGCACATTTTGAGTTCAAAAATTCCTCTTTAACGAAGCATTCCCAGTTGTACGTTAGCCCACTTAGCGCTATGATAATTTGGAGGCAGACATAAGAGCCCACGATGTACAAAAAAAGTCTCTTGGAACCATTTGCTAAACCAAACAGGCCATTTTGATTTACGCTGGGATTTGCAGCCATTTTTTTGTGGCCTTTTTTAGAGGTCATATTTTAACGATTATTATTATGAAATTAATTTTCATTAATTAGGGCCCGAGCAGCGGCGGCACCGCTGCGAGGCCCTATTGTTTTTGTAGGAATTCTTCTTCTTATTAGGGCCCGAGCAGCGGCGGCGGCGGTGCCGCTGCGAGGCCCTATTGTTTTTCAAGGAATTCTTATTAGGGCCCGAGCAGCGGCGGCGGCGGTGCCGCTGCGAGGCCCTATTGTTTTTCAAGGAATTCTTATTAGGGCCCGAGCAGCGGCAGCACCGGCGGCGGTGCCGCTGCGAGGCCCTATTGTTTTTGTAGGAATTCTTCTTCTTATTATTCTTCTTCTTCTCCGCAAACAATCGCATTTTTGAGACACTAAACGTGAACGAAAACTCACCAAACTTTACACGCACATCAGGCCTGGCGAAAAATTTGATATTTTAAAGTCGCCATATATGATAACAGAAAAATGGCTCTGTAGCGCCACCTACATAGGTTTAACGGATCCCTGTCCCGCTACGATTGTCCTACGGCTACGAAAATTGTGTGGCACCTGTAGCACATCCAGATGAACAAAAACCTCTTTGATAGTTGTACCCTAAAATAGACAGGAAGTGAGGTATGATCATTTGAATGTCCAATTTTGGCCTATTTTTGCACATTTACAGGGGTCATACTTTTGCCCACTTCTCCTACACGGTTAACCCGATTGAGTTCAAACTTGGGATGTACCATCTCAACACCTGGGACAACACCATGGTAAAAAAATCTAAAGTTTTTGACATACTATATGACGGTGGCGGGGCATCAAATTTAGAGTTTCAAAATTCTTACTTAACATAGTATTGCCGGTTGTACGTTTAACCTAGAGCTACGAAAATTGGTACACATATGTAACAGACTACAAAAAAGTCTGTTGGTGCCATATGCTAAACCCAACAGGAAGTCCGCCAGAGGCGGGGCATCAAATTTTGCATTTCAAAATTCTTACTTAAAGAAGCTGTACGTTTCACCTAGAGTTACCAAAATTTGAAGACATATGTAACAGGCCTCGAGGTACAAAAAACTCTTTTTGAACCATGTGCTAAACCTAACAGAAAGTCCGCCATTTTGATTTACTTTGGAACGTGTTGCCATTTTTTTGGCCATTTCATAGGGGTCTCATTTTAACGAACTCCTCCTACAGAGTTTATCCGATCATCTTCAAACTTGATGTGATTCATCTTAAGATGTTGACGATGAAAATTTATTGAAAGCTTTTTATTTCGTCGCACGCTGTTGCCGTGGCATGCACTTGTTTGCAAAGGAAAAAAAATCCGGTAATACTTTATAATAACTACCCGTTATAACTAGTTAATAGACCTTTAGTAAACTGTTAATTAATTAGTTGTTAATGACTTATTAATTAGTTGTTAATGACTTATTAAATGTTTGTTAACTGTTTGTTTAGGTTTTATAATGATGTCTATAAATAGTAAAAATGTCATTATTATGTTAGTTATTGAGCTCTAAATGACTTGTTAACTGTATATTAATCATTCATAACTATATTTTATAAATTAGTCATACATCGTTAACAAGCTATTAGCAAATTACTTACTAATGACTTGTTAAGTATTACTTCATATTTTGTAAAGGTTAATGGGACGTTATTATAAAGTTGCCACTATTCCTCATTTATTACATGTTAGTAAATGTGGAGTAGTTGCAACTTTAGAATAACGTCCCAATAACATAAATAGAGTAATAACTAATATTTAAGTAGTAGATTAACTCACTTCTTTACAGCAGTTGTTAATAGTTTATTAACCATCTACTAATACTATACCAGTGAACCTTTATAGAAGAGCAAATGAGTGGAAAAAGTTCAATGGTATGGAAAATTGATATTTAAAATATCAAATGTTTGTACCTCATTTTTGGTTCACCCACAGGCTTTTTGTGTACTGTATTTGAACAAAGAAACATCACAGATGAAATGTTGAATGTCGTGTTTAATGTATAGTAACACAAGTTCTCGGCGATCACACAGCGTAACAAGAGTGTAAAACAGTAAACCCATGAGGTTTGAACACTTTGTGTACAAAACCAGGTGCCACCAACTCTGGTCCTCAAGGGCACCTGTCCAGCATGTTTTGGATGTTAGAGAGAGGTAATAGCTGGTTATTTAGTCCGTCGCGATCAAAACGATGATTTACGACCTGATTCGCTTTGATGTCCTTTGATGTCCTTTGATGACGTAGGATGAAACGATAAAAATGATCGATCGGAGGTCAAGAGGTCACGATCAAAGGCCTGTTATGACGTAGGATGAAAGGGGACGATAAAAATGATGGATCGGAGGTCAATAGGTCACGATCAAAGACTTTTTTTGTTTTTGATGTAGGAAAAAACGATAAAAATAATAGAATTTCAAAGAGAGACGTGCGCCTGTATGTGCCTGTGTGTTCCTGTGCAACATGTGGAAGAGGGGAGGGGTGGTGGTGGGAAGGAAATGGCCGGCGTGGAGGAGGGCACGTCCGGCTGGCTGGCTACATTTCATGTGCAGCATGATGAGAAATGAATCGACCGTGATAACCCTCTAGGGTGGGAAGAGACCTCCCGTAGATTATAGAGTACCGCTTTTGATAAAAATGTAAGAAGCGCCGTGGTAGGCCGATATGATTGATTTATCCCAAGAGAGAGGAATTGGGGGTGTCAAGGTCAAAAGATCTTTGTAATATTTTAAAAAGGAGCTGTGACTTACCTCTTTGTACGCCGCATATGGTCAGGAAAGCGATAGAAAAACAAAAAATAGGTGGGGGTGACGATTGTTTTATGTCTTTAGACTTTGGGGCGATGAGGATGAGCTTTTTTTTTTTTTTCCTTCCAGATGTTAAAAAACATATGCGCGCGCGCATATACACAGACTCAATAACAGACTTATATTGGAATAAGATGTATGAATAAAAGAATAAAAAAAGAATGACGAAGGCTCGACTCTTTCTTTTTTTTTAAAAAAGAAAAAAAATATGTAGGAGGGGCTTTTCGATACAGACATTTTTGTAAGAGTGAATTTGACGTGAACACATTCATACCTTGAGGTCTGGAGATAGAGAGACGGGCGAATCATGATTATGGAAACTTTTGTGACATTACAAGTGAGACATGTTTTAAAACCAAGAATTGAACCGCAGCAGCTCTTTTTACGGAGATTTCAACGCCCTACAAAGGAGAAGCTGGAAGTACGCTGGGCCCTGGATGAAAAAACTTCTTGGGGGTATCGATTTTATTATAAAATCGGAGAGGTTTCCTTTTTTATGGAATATGATGGGAATGATAATATTTTTCCAAACGGTCCGTTTACGCTGAAATCTAATGACTGGGCCGTGCTGAATGAACTTATCCCGAAAGTCATAAGAGATTTTATTCTTTCTTATACAGAAGGTGGGGAATTAATATTTACTTGGCTATCACGTACCTCGAATTTTGGACGATGGTATTTTAGAGTGATGATTGAACATTGTAATATGCTGAATAGTGAAAACACCACACGACCTCGTGTAATGAAAACGTTGCAAGAGGAAGACGAAGGATATGATCATCAAGTAATGAAACAACATCAAGATGAGAATGGGGAACAGAGTTTGGTTGATGAGGAAGAGGAGAAAAGAGGGCTTTGCATGGCCCCTTTAGATAAATGTAAGAATCCTGATCATTTTTATTTAACGCTAGAATGCTTTAATACTGAATGCGGGGTGTTCTATAGACTCCTTACCATCCCATTATGTGAATGGGATGAGAAAATACGTCTTAAGGAATCTGCAAAGATTACTGAGCTCTTTTATTCTTGTCGTCAATAGGTTAATTTTGTACGAAAAAACCCTTGATATTTGAATAGCGGCCGTTTTAGGAAAAAAAAAAAAAACTCCTCCTCCCCCATTCACCCCTCCTCATCCCCCTTCTCTCCCTTCCTTATGGCATTTGAAGCCCACGGCCCCATGCCTCCCCTCCCCCCTCCTCAATACCCCACCTCCAAGATCCCTCCCACCTTTCTTCTAGCTGTCTTTTCACTAATATAAGGAGAGACGCATCAACTGTTGCTGGACAGAAACTTTGTTCTCCGAGAAAAAGTTTTTTTTCTATCTCCTTTTTTTTTTTAAAAATGTCTCGACCCGACGCCCTGCCTTTGAGACGCGCTCTGTTTACGGACAAAGTATCCGTTGCTGTGCAAACAGATGCTTTGCAGGCGGACAGAGTATCGGTTGGCTTCCAGACAGCATACGAGGGTCCGATTCTTATTGAAGAGTCAGTATCATTTATACGTTTATGCTGATGTAGTCCAACATCAAACGGTTGGTGATACGTACGCTCCTTTGCTGAGAACTGTTCCGATTGAAGGTAAATACGGGGAGTTTATATTTAAAACTTTTAACCCCCTATACTACCTACCTATTAGCAGGAGACATATTGAAGATATAGCGATTGATATTAAGACGGATCAGAATCAACCTGTTAATTTTAAATACGGAAAGATAATTATTACCTTACATTTTAAACCGAGGTAAATAAATAAATAAATAAATAAATATGGTCATGATGGAAACACACCCGGACCCGTATCGTTTTGTTAATTATTATGAATCTCAAGCAGGGGGGTCGCTTCCGGGTTTTCACGGCGCTCCCGTACAATACGGACGCGGAATAGGATCTATTTTTGCAAAATTATTTCGCTTTGTCGCACCTCTAGTAAAGAGTGGTTTTACAGTAGCAAAACCTCACTTGCAATCGGCTGCTAAAAATATTGCTATGGATGTAGCCGGACGTGCTATAGAAAGAATACAGAGAAGAGACAAAACTCAAGACGGATCCGGTTTAATGGTTTTGGCTCGAAGACCTTCGAGAAGACCGATAGGTCAGAGACTGACGATGCATAAAAAGCCTCGACGGGGTACAAAAAGAAAATTAGTCGCTAAAAGAAAATCAGTCCCGAGGAGGAAGCGTCGGAGAAACATCGCTGATATTTTCTCTTAAATAATCTGACGAAAATGGCTCTTTTACATCACAAGTCGCAAGAATGCACATCGGAATTAGACTTGTTCTCACCACCGTTGACACAACTTTCAATCGATCAAAGTCAATATATCGAAATCTCCCCGATATCGGCTATTACAGAACAGGGTCCTATTGAATTTTATCTCCCTGGTGAGGGTATGAAATATATGGACCTCTCGGCTACAATGCTGCACCTGCGTTTGCGGGTGACGCACAGAGACGGCACCTGGCACCTACCGATCACGTAGGCATTATTAACTACCCGTTAAACACAATCTTTTCCCAAATAGATGTTACATTAGGGGATCGGCTCATCTCGCAATCGAGTGCGACTCATCCTTATAGATCTATGATTGAAATGTTATTAAACTTTTCAGAGGATACTCTCAAAAGCCAATTTAGTACGGCCATGTTTTACAAAGACACAGGAGGACGGATGGATTCAATAACTCTCACGGGAAACGATATAAACGAAGGCTTATTTCATAGAGCAAAACTAATTGAAGGATCGAGAGAGTTTCATCTTTTAGGACCTATTCACTCCGATATTTTCTTTTGCGAGAGATACCTCATAAATAATGTAGATCTAAGGCTAAAGCTAACAAGAGCTAGCGATGATTTTTGTTTAATGGGTCCGCCTGATACTAATTGCTGTCTGAATATATTGGGAGCCTCCCTTTTTGTAAAAAAAATAACGGTGGCGCCGGCCGTTTCTTTAGGTCACGAAGCGGCTCTCCGCAAAAATAACGCTCTTTATCCCATTTCGCGAATTAATGTAAAGACTTACTCCATCCCTCAGCTCTCAAGGATCTGTCACCAAGATAATCTTTTTTTGGGGCATACGCCAAAGTATATAGTTTTAGCGCTAGTCAATCATAGCGCTTTTGTAGGCCGGATGAATTTAAATCCTTTTAACTTTGCCCACTTTGATATCGAATATCTAGCTCTTACTCAGGAAGGCCGACAGATTCCGGCTAAGGCGTTTCAACCACAATTTAACGCAGGAAATGCCGTACGAGAATTTCATAGCCTGTTTTCATCTACGGGGAGGTTTTTAAAAGATTTACCGTTGAGTATAAATCATGAAGACTTTAGACAGGGCTATACTCTATTTGCCTTTAATTTAAACCCGAATGATGACAACGGCGTTCTATCTGCCGCTTCCAGCGGAACACTCAGGCTCGAAATGCGTTTTCGAGCTCCAATCCCTTTCACGGCAACTCTAATAATTTATGCATGTTATGACACTATTTTAGAAATTAACTCGAAAAGGGAGGTATTGATGGACTATTACTGAGACGATGAACGGCAGGGAGTTGGACATTATGATGAAACGCCTACAAGGAGATTTATTTCAAGGCGTTTATGCCTCGGATGAGTTGATACACATAATAGCGCCCTCTATCCCGTCTTATTATATCGTTAACACACATCCGCGAAGCAAATCGGGGGAGCACTGGTTAGCGCTGTCTCTGGAAGAAAAAGGAACTGCTACTTTTTTTGATTCATACGGATTTCCACCTAATTTTGTATATTACCCCAAAAGTATATACTCTTTTTTAAAAAAATATTCAGATCGTATAATCTATCACGATCGTCAATTACAGCACGAACTATCTACCGTCTGCGGTCAACATTGTATTTTCTACCTAAGTTTAAGAGGATGCGGTAAATCTTACACGGACGTATTAAAGTGTTACACCGAGGACGTAGCCGGAAATGACGCACTCGTTTCCGCATATTTTAGAAGACGCTCGACGGTTACCATGACGACGCGGCACGGCGGTCTAACGTGCTCCCTCAGCGAGTTTAAAAAATGCCATTGTCTGTAACGTCTTTTTAAAAATATTTTTATTTAATAAAATTCATATAAAAAAAAAGATACAAAGTCGTACGTTTTTTCTTTATTATTGGTATACATTTATAAAATAATAACAACGTATTATTAAAATCCCTCCCATGTTATCGTAGTACGATTCTTCTTCTTGTTTTTCTTTTTTTTAACGTCATCACTTTCGGCTTTTATAGCAGGATTATTTTTCAGACGTTTTAACTGTTCTCTGGCATAAGGGTTAGAAACTGCAGTTTCAGGTATATTGAGTTTGTAACGCAGATGTAAAAAATCTATCCATCCTCGAGGCTCACGTCCGGTGATTTTCTTACCGTTCACGGTCAGATAGCTAAGTAAATCGCTCATATGAGATCCGCTAATAGCCTGACCCTTCAAAATAAACTCGCCTCGCTGGTTCCATACCTTTTCTTCGCGAGACGATATTTTTCTTAAAACATATTCAGCGTTTTTACGATGACGTAATGGGATGGCTTGTAACATCTTCATTCCATAACCACTCCTCCCCGCCCTCCTTCTTCTTCTTTTCCATATCTCCTTCTTCTCCAAAAGCATCGCGTTGATTCTTCTTCTTATTTTCCATCTCTTCTTCTTCAAAAACATCGCGTTGATTCGGGAGAGTCAAAGTGAGCGGAACCAACTCACGATCTCTTTGTTTAAGCATCCCTAAATAACGTTGCATTAGCGCTTGATACATTTTAAGTTTTTGATATTGGTCCAACGAAAAATATCTCTCATCTTTGCGTCTAAATCATGTTCCGCTTTGTCACGGATGGTCGGCGCGGGTCTGCTGAAACGTTCCATTTCGCGAGGGGATACTAGAAACATTTTCTGAGTATTTTTCAAACTCATAACGTATTATTTATTGACTAAACCCCCTACTAGACTTCCAAGGATGGGTGCGATTGCGGCCAGTAGAGGGAGCAAGAATCCACCTTTTTGAATGAGTGATGCTCTTTTATGTCTCAGACTCTTTTTTTTTTTATCCGCTAATATCCGGATAAACTTCTTTTGTCGCTTCAATTTCTTATACTGAGAAGGATTTAGAGGTATGTGCCCTTTTAATAGATTCAAAGCGATCTCGCAGAGCGCTTTAATTAGACTATCGGGGGCTTTGCGTAGTATAATAATACGTTTCTTAGGGATCGCTTTACAGAGAGATTGCAATAGCGATTTATTTTTTTTTAAAAGCTTCGACATTTCAACTTTTAGCGATATACGTTACAGGGAATTGATGAGGTAGCATTTGAGCACGCAGGCGAAGCGATTCTGAACACGTTGGCGTTAAATCTACTAATAAATAGCCGTGAGCTTCTCTCGTGGCGTCTTCAAAACTTTCTAGAAAATATTTTTTCTTTGTAGGGAATATTTGATTAGCCAGTATACTAGCTTGTAATTTATCACGAGGATTTTTAAACAATACCATATAATTGGTATTGAGGCTGATTGTTCTACTGTATTTGCCTTGATGGAAGATGTTTTGCGTCAACAACATAACGCTCATATCTTTATGATGTCTATACTGTGTAAATATTTTTACCACCTCGGGATTGTCGGATGCCTGGAAGATGAGATCGTCGAGGATAATCAGATGACTCTGATGGCTGGGAAACAGATTCTCATCATCAAACGACTCGGGCAAATCACGCACAAATGTAATCTTTTTATTCACTTTTGCAAGGTCATCATACATCGTTTGGTTAGATGAAAAAAAAAATACAATATTCTCAGGGGATCTTTGCATCACATGTTCACAATTTTCCAAAACACTTTTCACAAAAAAAGTCTTCCCGCACCCGCTTGGGCCAGCAATTAAACATGAGAATGGAATTTGCAATCTCGGATCAAAATCAACTTGGGTCATTTCCATTTTTTTTTTTTTTTTTTTTTTTTTTCTTTCCTCCTCCTCAAATAAAACACAGTATCGCTTTAATAACCGAATGGAAGAGTATAACCATCGGATAGCAGACGTCGTTTGTCGTACACCACTTTGAACTTTTTCATAAATGAGCTGTTTCTCAGATGAAACCCCTTCTTATTACGTACAATGTTGAATTGGGGGGTGGTGATAACATCTGACCGCGCCCCCTCGGAACTAATGTATCCCTCCACCAAATCCTTGACGCTGTCAAAATTAATGCGTTGACACGCGTCGACATTTTGGGTGATACCTTTTACCTTCATTACAGTTTTCCCGCTATCCCGGGTTCTGTACGCGTAGCTCTTTGGTCCTGTTGAGACAAATTCTTGGATACTATCGCCGCAAAGTTCATCCGTCAATTGCCCGAGTAAATCGCCTGTAGGAAGCACGTCCTCATCCTCTTTTACCGAATAGATTAGACTATCTGTATCTGTATATAATACTCTAGCTTGTAGCTTTTCTAGATACGTGTACATTAACATGCGAGCGTACGCAGTGGTCATGCATGCCACAAAAATATTAGCTGACTTGGCAGAAGGTATTTGACAGTTTTGGTTGTAATTGTACTGTATCAGTGAGACTCGGTCATTGAGGAAATGGAAAAACTTAACTTCGTACACCCCCGAAAATAATAGATTGAAAAAACGATCAGAATTATTAACAATTTCTGTTTTATTTAAATTGTCACGCTGTCCGCATTTGCCCCAGAGAGAGTTCATACATAATTTAGACACCTGTCTTTTTGCCGGATTAAATGCTATTTTAGTAGCTTCGAGTTGAATACCCTGATTTTTGTGATAGTCGGCGATATACTGCTGTTTATCCTCTTCACCGATGACGTGAGAGGGAAAGCCGGAAGCCTCCTGTTTTCCCTTGAGAAAAGTGTGCATATATTGTTTAAAAATGTCATTACTCGTCTTATCAAAATGCCATACTTCGTCAATTTGTGACACTGTGTACCCTAAATCGAGCGCTTTGATAAATTCGAAACTCACCCACACGCCCGACAGCGCTCTTTGCTCATCGTTATGCTTACATTCGCTTTTTTGATTATTTATTTCTGCGCAGGTGCGACATAGTGTAAACATTAATTTACCTTTAGTAGATTTATAGGGCAGTACCGGAAAGTATAGCCCTCTCGGCGGGTTGACTGTGGCTTTGATAAAACCAAAGTATTGCCTCGGATCTCCAAAATCTTTATAAATAATGCGAGGATGACCCAGAGGGTATGAACAGGTGCTATTAACAAAAGGGTACAAAGAAGTAACATCCACGTACAAAACGCGCTCGTTATCCGCGGCTGTATAACGCAAAACAAAGGCGTTTGTTCTCCCCCCAAAAAGCCCGTCGCGTGCTTCAAGAGGTTCAGGGAATTTTGAATTACGCAAGAACTCTCTTATCTCAGGATCGGAACGCTTAATTTCCTTCCATACGTGTTCGCGCATAACAGTAAGATGTACGTCGTGTTTGTAAATCAGATTGCGCATTTTCTTTTCACACGCTTCTAATTTTTCTGCGAAAGGTTTCTTAGTCATCGGACAAATCTTGGCAGGGTCAAAACATTCATGACATCCGTGATAAAAACATCCGAGGTATTCAAATACCCAGGTCTTACCGTTTATATTTGCATAACCATCAACATAATATTGGCCGATCTTAACTTCGCCTCCGTTTAAAGCGTGTCTTAGGTCTATATTTTGACTATGCATTATCCACATTAGATATTGGATCGAGTCGCGCGAGAATGTCTTAACCCTTTGATTATAATGATCTGACGGACTAATCGCTAGAGTTTTAGGAAGTAGAAATTTAGTTCTGAAAACCTTCATACACGCCGACGCGATTGTTACAGCGTTAAAAGGGTCTACACCCGTACTATTTAAAAACTCCTCCCTAAATCGCTCACAGCCCATCTCTAAAATTTTTACATCGTTTTTGCAGTACATTAAAGATTCCTCCGCGAAATTAAAGACGCCTTTAGACGCTTTCTCGTACCATTTTAAAAATTCTGATCTTTGGGAGGTTGTCATGCGCTCTATACCATAATATTTTGGGTCTGGATAAACGCCTACATAATCTAAATGCTTTAGGGAACTGAATGAGTGGGGGAAGTACCCCTTCATTTGATCCTCAAACCCCATAGAAGTAGGCATTTTATTAAGGGCCATACTAAGAAAAGCTATTGAATCGATATATCGTAGTTTGTAATGTACATCTGTAAAACAGATAATTTTGCTACCTTGCATAATAATTTCGGGGGTAATAGCCAACTCGATCATTTTGTTAATTAAGATGTATGAATCAAAGGCTCTAGCATTATGAGCGATAAAGGTCGAGTTCTTAAAACGCGGATTTCTAAAATAGTCAATAAATCGTTCAACGCAATCTGTCCCTTTCCAATTTTTTTCGAAAACTCCCGATTTTGTACAGACTAAGTATGCTTTATGGTTTCCGTCCTGATCTATATAAGTTTCAAAATCATAGTAGATTATTATTTTACACGCGGGGACCTGTTTTAAAGTCGGCATAAAGCATTCATGAGGATCGTCATTATCCGACAGGATCTCCTCACACACCACGCAGCGGGTTGGAGGACAAACATGTTTTGAGGAATTATCGTTTAATTAATAATTTAATGGTACATAGAAAATCCGCATTTAAGACATTTTTTGTACGTGTCGCAATTACTCTTACCCGTTTCCTTCAGCTTTTTATGTTTAACATAACAGTCGTTATTTAAACAAGTTTTATTGCAATCTTGGCAATAGATAAGTTTTATCGGCTGTTGTTTACATAATGAATTAAGACATATATTACAATGCCCAGCGCAGTTACGAGTATTTCAGTTTTCGTGCCCTTTGTAGCAGTGTCTGCAGAAATATGTATTTCCGATAAAACCTTCGATTCGTTTTATTCCGTAAAAATGCTCCCCCAACAAAATCACAAACAAAGCATCCTCTGATTTCGGATATTGAGTTTCAAAAAAAGATAATGGTTTACAGCTATCATTTCTATACAAGACTACAATCTTGCGTTTAATAAATAATTCGAATTTATGTACGTCCGATAGACTAACGGCCGTTTGACAGCTTAGACCGACGCTTTCGTGTAAAAAGACAGCCCTTTGATTCGCTTGATCCGTCGTTAATGTTTCATTTAACTCATTCACTGCCTTTGACAAGTATACTTGTCAATTGTATTTTTTAGAGCGGTGCTAAATGGGGGCGAATCTGAGCATGCTCCACTGTAAATATCAAACTTGGAAACAACTTTACTGATGCCCAACCACCGGTAGATGACATCATTGCCCCATTTTATAGGAAATAAACACAGTTTCAGAGTCCATGGGAGAAATGGCTGTATTTTGGCAAACCTACATTTTTCTGCTGTCAATTATAAAAGAACGGGACGGGACAAAAAGTAGGGAGTCTATTCTGTTATTTGGTAGATTCGGTTTATATATAATTATTGAATGTAATATCACGTGAGTATTGGAAATGTAAAAATTTTCTATAATGACTGGCAGTGAATGAGCTAATAAGTATGCTATCGCCAGGGCAAAACACACATTGTTATCTTTATTGAACGTTACGTACATGTGTTTCTTCTTTTTTCTTAGAATTTCACCGTTTGTAGATTGTAGCAGTTTTCGTTTAGACCCGCCACGCATATTGGAAACAATTTGAAATATAATTTCTATATTATTATTCGTTAGGTTTTCGCCGTTAGATTGTACGAGTTTTTCTAGTAAATTATAAACCTCATTTACAACAATATCTGGATTATTTGTACGATGTAAAAGACAATTTATATTTCTATTATCGCTTATAAGCTCCGTCTGAATGACGTCCCCTTCTACGGTAGACCTAAGAACCTCGTTGATTATCTCGTTCAAATTATCATCAATATTTAAATAGAAATCTGCAAAATCACGGGGTCCGTCGGGGGTGGGTGAATATAAACGTCTACGAAATTCTATATTATTAAATAAGGGCCTTCTAACAATACCCCCACCCCCCTCTTGAGCGATATTGCCTATCGGATATTGTGATACAGATGGTAAAACGTGACTGTTTGATGTCATTTCATCATAAATTTGTAGCATTTCATGAGGAGGTATTGTTACTCGTTCAATATTTTCATCATCATTATATAGTATCGTTTGTATACTATTTTGCGTAAATGGGGGCGGCGATAATGCTAATTCATCCCCTAGGTTTAACGTTTGAAGCATCAAATGACCGGTTACTCGTTCAATATTTTCATTATCATTACATAGTAATGGGTTAGGGTTAGGGTTAGCCTTTTTGCACCCAGTTTTTTGGGGTTTTATTCATTTTTGATTGCCCCTTTGGACAATAAAAGTAACATTGTGCAATGAGTACAACGAACGATGATGTATATATACACTTTTACAAAAAAAATACCAATCAGGGCAACTCATTGCCTAAAAATAAAAAAGGACGCTGATTTTTGCAGGTCTTAACAATCACCAAAACCCGTTGAGCTTGACACACACTGGCAAAAAAAATATTCTACATGTAAACGTTTATTATGCCATTTTCAAAGAAATTTTGCTTCCAATATGCCAGTACCCCAACGTGCCAGGACCCTAACGTGCAAGTACCCCAACGTGCAAGGACTCCAACGTGGCCCGGGCTGCGAGGGCCCTTTATAGCTGCTCGCAGCTCTAGTTATTATTCTTCTTCTTCTTCTTCTTCTTCTTTATTCTCCGCAAACGATCGCGATTTTGGGTACCTAAACATTCACGAAAACTCACCGAACTTTGCAGATTCCTCAGGCCCGGCGAAAAATGTGATATTATTAAGTCGTCATAACAATGCGACTCGATAGCGCCCCCTAGCGTAGAAAAATAAAAACCAAGCCCGGCACGTTTGAGCTAGAGCAACAAAAATTGGCAGGCACGTGTAGCACCCCGAGACGCACAAAAAAGTCTATTGGGACCATGTAGCTAAAATGTACAGGAAGTGAGCTATGAATTTTTTTATGTCCAATTTTGGCCTATTTTGGCACATTCACTGTGGTCATGCTTTTTCCCCCTTTGCAAACATTTTTCATCCAATTGACTTCAAACTTGGCATTTATCATCTCAAGACCTGAGAGAACAACTGGGCAAAACATCTTGCCTTTTCGAAATACTATATGACGGGGGCGGGGCATCAAATATTGCCTTTAAAATTTCATTTGTCCAGAAAGAGCAAATGCTTAATAACTCCCATGTACAAGCTCCAAAAAATCTCAAACTTCTCAGGCAACGTAATAGTCACGGCCTGAAAACATCTATATGAAAAAATTCAGTTATACATATAGCGCCACCTAGTGGTTACAATAAATGTCATACTTTACGTTTTTAGCTACTGTGCTGAGCTCGTTGAAGGGATCCAGTTGAAAATTGGTCAGAAAAGCCTTAAGATGTTGATGATGCCCCACACCGAATATTGTAACTTTTCGCCAAAGGGCGTGGCCGCTACGGTGACGCAAAGTCTGAAGATTTTTCGTGAAAATAAAAGCTGCATTAACTTGACCGAGATGATCCTATCTTCTCAAAATTTCACACATTTGATGAGAGTCCAGCTCTAAAGACATCTACTAACTTACATTTCATCTAACTGATAGCGCCACCTAGTGGCAATTTTTTTTCTTACGAATTTTCTTCTACGTTTTTCTCCAAACACGTTAACTGGACCTACCTCATATTTGCTCAGATGAGGGTTTCGGCCTTCATGATGTCACAACACGAAGTTTGCGAGTTTTCGCGAATTGCTGTGGGCGTGGCTAAGCGCTGTTCGCCAAGAAAACAACGCCAGTTTTGAGGGTCTAAACATGCACAGAAACTCCTGAAACTTGGCACACACATCTGGCCTGGTAAAATGAGCAATATTTTATTGTTGATTGTGCTATTTTTACAAAAATGACTCAATAGCGCCCCCTAGACGTTTTTAACGAAGCAGCCCCGGTTGTACGTTTAAGCAAGAACGACGAATATTTTTAGGTGTATGAGGGAGCCCAAGACCTACAAAAAAGTCTCTTGGACCCATATGCTAAAATGAACAGGAAGTGAGCTACGAATTTTTGAATGTCCCATTTTTGACAATTTTTGCACATTCACAGGGAGCAGACTTTTGCCCACTTCTCCTACACGTTTCATCTGACTGAGTTAAGACTTGACCTGGACCATGTCAAGACCTGAGCCAACGACAGGGGGAAAAATCTTGACCTTTCGAAATACTATATGATGAAGGCGGGGCATCAAAATTTGTGTTTAGCACTGAAAAAGGATATGCTTAATAACTCCCCGGTACATGCTCCAAAAAATCCCAAACTTGACATGTATGTTTATCGTCAAGGCCTGAAGCTATCTCTATGACAACATTCAGTTATATATGCAGCGCCACCTAGCCCTTGAGGCATGAAAAAAAAATACCCCACATACGGTATTTTGTACAAAAAATGTAAACTCATTCTAAGTGTGATAACTAAGTCATTTATGAATATTCTTTTAGTTCCCACCACTCAAAATGTTCACTGGCATCAGACTTATCCAAACATATATATATTTTTATTTATTTTTGATAGCCTCTGTGGACATTAAAAGCAATATCGTGAATGAAGGATATGCTTAATAACTCCACGGTACATGCTCCAAAAAAAATCCCACACTTGACATGTATGCTTATAATCAAGGCCTGAAGGTATCTCTATGACAACATTCAGTTATAAATACAGCGCCACCTAGCCGTTGAGGCTTATATAAAAAAAATAAAAAAAAATACCCCACATACGGTATTTTGTACAAAAAATGTACACTCATTCTAAGTGTGATAACGAAGTCATTTATGAATATTCTTTTAGTTTCCACCACTCAAATTGTTCACTGGCTTCACACCGATCCAAACGTATGTACGTTTCCATTTTGTTTTATTCATTTTTGATTGCCCCTTTGGACAATAAAAGTAAACATTGTGCAATGAGTACAACGAGCGATGATGTGTATATACACTTTTACAAAAAAATACCAATCAGGGCAACTCATTGCCTAAAAATAAATAAAGACGCTGATTTTTGCAGGTCTTAACAATCACCAAAATCCGTTGAGCTTGACAGACACTGGCAAAAAAAATATTCTACATGTAAACGTTTATTATGCCATTTTCAAAGAAATTTTGCTTCCAATATGCCAGTAACCCAACGTGCCAGTACCCCAACGTGCAAGTACCCCAACGTGCAAGGACCCCAACGTGGCCCGGGCTGCGAGGGCCCTTTATAGCTGCTCGCAGCTCTAGTTAGGGCCCGAGCAGCGACCGCTGCGAGGTCCCTATTGTTTTTGTAAAAATTATTATTATTAGGGCCCGAGCAGCGACCGCTGCGAGGTCCCTATTGTTTTTGTAAAAATTATTATTATTATTATTATTATTATTATTATTATTATTATTATTATTATTCTTCTTCTTCTTTATTCTCCGCAAACAATCGCGATTTTGGGTACCTAAATATTCACGAAAACTCACCGAACTTTGCACACTCCTCAGGTCCGGCGAAAAATTTGATATTATGAAGTCGTTATAACAATGCGACTCGATAGCGCCCCCTAGCGTAGAAAAATAAAAACTAAGCCCGGCACGTTTGAGCTAGAGCAACAAAAATTGGCAGGCACGTGTAGTACCCCGAGACGCACAAAAAAGTATCTTGGGACCATGTAGCTAAAATGTACAGGAAGTGAGCTATGAATTTTTTTATGTCCAATTTTGGCCTATTTTGGCACATTCACTGTGGTCATGCTTTTTCCCCCTTTGCAAACATTTTTCATCCAATTGACTTCAAACTTGGCATTTACCATCTCAAGACCTGAGAGAACAACTGGGCAAAACATCTTGCCTTTTTGAAATACTATATGACGGGGGCGGGGCATCAAATATTGCCTTTAAAATTTCATTTGACGAGAAAGAGCAAATGCTTAATAACTCCCATGTTCAAGCTCCAAAAAATCTCAAACTTCTCAGGCAACGTAATAGTCACGGCCTGAAAACATCTATATGATAAAATTCAGTTATACATACAGCGCCACCTAGTGGTTACAATAAATGTCATACTTTACGTTTTTAGCTACTGTGCTGAGCTTGTTGAAGGGATCCATTTGAAAATTGGTCAGAAAAGCCTTAAGATGTTGATCATGCCCCACACCGAATATTGTAACTTTTCGCCAAAGGGCGTGGCCGCTACGGTGCCGCAAAGTCTAAAGATTTTTCGTGAAAATAAAAGCTGCATTAACTTGACCGAGATGATCCTATCTTCTCAAAATTTCACACATTTGATGAGAGTCCAGCCCTAAAGACATCTTCTGACTTATATTTCATCTAACTGATAGCGCCACCTAGTGGCAATTTTTTTTCTTACGAATTTTCTTCTACGTTTTTCTCCAAACACGTTAACTGGACCTACCTCATATTTGCTCAGATGAGGGTTTCGGCCTTCATGATGTCACAACACGAAGTTTGTGAGTTTTCGCGAATTGCTGTGGGTGTGGCTAAGCGCTGTTCGCCAAGAAAACAACGCCAGTTTTGAGGGTCTAAACATGCACAGAAACTCATGAAACTTGGCACACACATCTGGCCTGGTAAAATGAGCCATATTTTATTGTTGATTGTGCTATTTTTTACAAAATTGACTCAATAGCGCCCCCTAGAAGTTTTTAACAAAGCAGCCCCGGTTGTACGTTTAAGCAAGAACGACGAATATTTTTAGGTGTATGAGGGAGCCCAAGTCCTACAAAAAAGTCTCTTGGACCCATATGCTAAAATGAACAGGAAGTGAGCTATGAATTTTTGAATGTCCCATTTTTTACGATTTTTGCACATTCACAGGGGGCAGACTTTTGCCCACTTCTCCTACACGTTTCATCCGACTGAGTTAAGACTTGGCCTGGACCATGTCAAGACCTGAGCCAACGACAGGGGGAAAAATTTTGACTTTTCGAAATACTATATGATGAGGGCGGGGCATCAAATTTTGTGTTTCGCAATGAAAAAGGATATGCTTGATAACTCCCCGGTACATGCTCCAAAAAATCCCAAACTTGACATGTATGTTTATCGTCAAGGCCTGAAGTTATCTCTGTGACAACATTCAGTTATATATGCAGCGGCACCTAGCCCTTGAGGAATAAAAAAAAAATACCCCACATACGGTATTTTGTACAAAAAATGTACACTCATTCTAAGTGTGATAACGAAGTCATTTCTGAATATTCTTTTAGTTTCCACCACTCAAAATGTTCACTGGCATCAGACTTATCCAAACATATATATATTTTTATTTATTTTTGATAGCCTCTATGGACATTAAAAGCAATATCGTGAATGAAGGATATGCTTAATAACTCCACGGTACATGCTCCAAAAAAAATCCCACACTTGACATGTATGCTTATAATCAAGGCCTGAAGGTATCTCTATGACAACATTCAGTTATAAATACAGCGCCACCTAGCCCTTGAGGCTTATATAAAAAAAAATAAAAATACCCCACATACGGTATTTTGTACAAAAAATGTACACTCATTCTAAGTGTGATAACTAAGTCATTTATGAATATTCTTTTAGTTTCCACCACTCAAATTGTTCACTGGCTTGACACCGATCCAAACGTATGTACGTTTCCATTTTGTTTTATTCATTTTTGATTGCCCCTTTGGACAATAAAAGTAACATTGTGCAATGAGTACAACGAGCGATGATGTGTATATACACTTTTACAAAAAAATACCAATCAGGGCAACTCATTGCCTAAAAATAAAAAAGGACGCTGATTTTTGCAGGTCTTAACAATCACCAAAACCCGTTGAGCTTGACACACACACTGGCAAAAAAATATTCTACATGTAAACGTTTATTATGCCATTTTCAAAGAAATTTTGCTTCCAATATGCCAGTACCCCAACGTGCCAGTACCCTAACGTGCAAGTACCCCAACGTGCAAGGACTCCAACGTGGCCCGGGCTGCGAGGGCCCTTTATAGCTGCTCGCAGCTCTAGTTATTATTATTCTTCTTCTTCTTTTTCTCCGTAAACGATCGCATTTTTGAGTACCTAAACATTCACGAAAACTCACCGAACTTTGCACACTCCTCAGGTCCGGCGAAAAATTTGATATTATGAAGTCGTTATAACAACGCGACTCTATAGCGCCCCCTAGCATAGAAAAATAAAAACCAAGCCCGGCACGTTTGAGCTAGAGCAACGAAAATTGGCAGGCACGTGTAGCACCCCGAGACGCAAAAAAAGTCTATTGGGACCATGTAGCTAAAATGTACAGGAAGTGAGCTATGAATTTTTTAATGTCCAACTTTGGCCTATTTTGGCACATTCACTGTGGTCATGCTTTTTCCCCCTATGCAAACATTTTTCATCCCATTGACTTCAAACTTGGCATTTATCATCTCAAGACCTAAGAGAACAGTTGGGCAAAAAGTCTTGCCTTTTCGAAATACTATATGACGGGGGCGGGGCATCAAATATTGCCTTTAAAATTTCATTTTTCCAGAAAGAGCAAATGCTGAATAACTCCCATGTACAAGCTCCAAAAAATCTCAAACTTCTCAGGCAACGTAATAGTCACGGCCTGAAAACATCTATATGACAAAATTCAGTCATACATATAGCGCCACCTAGTGGTTACAATAAATGTCATACTTTACGTTTTTAGCTACTGTGCTGAGCTCGTTGAAGGGATCCAGTTGAAAATTGGTCAGAAAAGCCTTAAGATGTTGATGATGCCCCACACCGAATATTGTAATTTTTCGCCAAAGGGCGTGGCCGCTACGGTGACGCAAAATCTAAAGATTTTTCGTGACAATAAAAGCTGCATTAACTTGACCGAGATGATCCTATCTTCTCAAAATTTCACACATTTGATGAGAGTCCAGCTCTAAAGACATCTACTAACTTACATTTCATCTAACTGATAGCGCCACCTAGTGGCAATTTTTTTTCTTACGAATTTTCTTCTACGTTTTTCTCCAAACACGTTAACTGGACCTACCTCATATTTGCTCAGAGGAGGGTTTCGGCCTTCATGATGTCACAACACGAAGTTTGTGAGTTTTCGCGAATTGCTGTAGGCGTGGCTAAGCGCTGTTCGCCAAGAAAACAACGCCAGTTTTGAGGGTCTAAACATGCACAGAAACTCCTGAAACTTGGCACACACATCTGGCCTGGTAAAATGAGCAATATTTTATTGTTGATTGTGCTATTTTTACAAAAATGACTCAATAGCGCCCCCTCGAAATTTTTAACGAAGCAGCCCCGGTTGTACGTTTAAGCAAGAACGCCGAATATTTTTAGGTGTATGAGGGAGCCCAAGACCTACAAAAAAGTCTCTTGTACCCATATGCTAAAATGAACAGGAAGTGAGCTACGAATTTTTGAATGTCCCATTTTTGACGATTTTTGCACATTCACAGGGGGCAGACTTTTGCCCGCTTCTCCTACACGTTTCATCCGACTGAGTTAAGACTTGGCCTGGACCATGTCAAGACGTGAGCCAACGACAGGGGGGAAAATTTTGACTTTTCGAAATACTATATGATGAGGGCGGGGCATCAAATTTGTGTTTCACAATGAAAAAGGATATGCTTGATAACTCCCCGGTACATGCTCCAAAAAATCCCAAACTTGACATGTATGTTTATCGTCAAGGCCTGAAGTTATCTCTATGACAACATTCAGTTATATATGCAGCGCCACCTAGCCCTTGAGGCATGAAAAAAAAATACCCCACATACGGTATTTTGTACAAAAAATGTAAACTCATTCTAAGTGTGATAACGAAGTCATTTATGAATATTCTTTTTAGTTTCCACCACTCAAAATGTTCACTGGCATCAGACTTATCCAAACATATATATATTTTTATTTATTTTTGATAGCCTCTATGGACATTAAAAGCAATATCGTGAATGAAGGATATGCTTAATAACTCCACGGTACATGCTCCAAAAAAAATCCCACACTTGACATGTATGCTTATAATCAAGGCCTGAAGGTATCTCTATGACAACATTCAGTTATAAATACAGCGCCACCTAGCCCTTGAGGCTTATATAAAAAAAAATAAAAAATACCCCACATACGGTATTTTGTACAAAAAATGTACACTCATTCTAAGTGTGATAACTAAGTCATTTATGAATATTCTTTTAGTTTCCACCACTCAAATTGTTCACTGGCTTCACACCGATCCAAACGTATGTACGTTTCCATTTTGTTTTATTTATTTTTGATTGCCCCTTTGGACAATAAAAGTAACATTGTGCAATGAGTACAACGAGCGATGATGTGTATATACACTTTTACAAAAAAATACCAATCAGGGCAACTCATTGCCTAAAAATAAAAAAGGACTTTGATTTTTGCAGGTCTTAACAATCACCAAAACCCGTTGAGCTTGATACACACTGGCAAAAAAAATATTCTACATGTAAACGTTTATTATGCCATTTTCAAAGAAATTTTGCTTCCAATATGCCAGTACCCCAATGTGCCAGTACCCCAACGTGCAAGTAGCCCAACGTGCAAGGACCCCAACGTGGCCCGGGCTGCGAGGGCCCTTTATAGCTGCTCGCAGCTCTAGTTCTTCTTCTTCTTCTTCTTCTTCTTCTTCTTCTTCTTTATTCTCCGCAAACGATCGCGATTTTGGGTACCTAAACATTCACGAAAACTCACCGAACTTTGCACACTCCTCAGGCCCGGCGAAAAATTTGATATTATTAAGTCGTCATAACAATGCGACTCGATAGCGCCCCCTAGCGTAGAAAAATAAAAACCAAGCCCGGCACGTTTGAGCTAGGGCAACAAAAATTGGCAGGCACGTGTAGCACCCCGAGACGCACAAAAAAGTCTATTGGGACCATGTAGCTAAAATGTACAGGAAGTGAGCTATGAATTTTTTTATATTCAATTTTGGCCTATTTTGGCACATTCACTGTGGTCATGCTTTTTCCCCCTTTGCAAACATTTTTCATCCAATTGACTTCAAACTTGGCATTTATCATCTCAAGACCTGAGAGAACAACTGGGCAAAACATCTTGCCTTTTTGAAATACTATATGACGGGGGCGGGGCATCAAATATTGCCTTTAAAATTTCATTTGTCCAGAAAGAGCAAATGCTTAATAACTCCCATGTTCAAGCTCCAAAAAATCTCAAACTTCTCAGGCAACGTAATAGTCACGGCCTGAAAACATCTATATGATAAAATTCAGTTATACATATAGCGCCACCTAGTGGTTACAATAAATGTCATACTTTACGTTTTTAGCTACTGTGCTGAGCTTGTTGAAGGGATCCATTTGAAAATTGGTCAGAAAAGCCTTAAGATGTTGATCATGCCCCACACCGAATATTGTAACTTTTCGCCAAAGGGCGTGGCCGCTACGGTGACGCAAAGTCTGAAGATTTTTCGTGAAAATAAAAGCTGCATTAACTTGACCGAGATGATCCTATCTTCTCAAAATTTCACACATTTGATGAGAGTCCAGCCCTAAAGACATCTACTGACTTATATTTCATCTAACTGATAGCGCCACCTAGTGGCAATTTTTTTTCTTACGAATTTTCTTCTACGTTTTTCTCCAAACACGTTAACTGGACCTACCTCATATTTGCTCAGATGAGGGTTTCGGCCTTCATGATGTCACAACACGAAGTTTGTGAGTTTTCGCGAATTGCTGTGGGTGTGGCTAAGCGCTGTTCGCCAAGAAAACAACGCCAGTTTTGAGGGTCTAAACATGCACAGAAACTCATGAAACTTGGCACACACATCTGGCCTGGCAAAATGAGCAATATTTTATTGTTGATTGCGCTATTTTTACAAAAATGACTCAATAGCGCCCCCGAGAAATTTTTAACGAAGCAGCCCCGGTTGTACGTTTAAGCAAGAACGACGAATATTTTTAGGTGTATGAGGGAGCCCAAGACCTACAAAAAAGTCTCTTGGACCCATATGCTAAAATTAACAGGAAGTTAGCTACGAATTTTTGAATGTCCCATTTTTGACTATTTTTGCACATTCACAGGGGGCAGACTTTTGCCCACTTCTCCTACACGTTTCATCTGACTGAGTTAAGACTTGACCTGGACCATGTCAAGACCTGAGCCAACGACAGGGGGAAAAATCTTGACCTTTCGAAATACTATATGATGAAGGCGGGGCATCAAAATTTGTGTTTCGCACTGAAAAAGGATATGCTTAATAACTCCCCGGTACATGCTCCAAAAAATCCCAAACTTGACATGTATGTTTATCGTCAAGGCCTGAAGCTATCTCTATGACAACATTCAGTTATATATGCAGTGCCACCTAGCCCTTGAGGCATAAAAAAAAAATACCCCACATACGGTATTTTGTACAAAAAATGTAAACTCATTCTAAGTGTGATAACTAAGTCATTTATGAATATTCTTTTAGTTTCCACCACTCAAAATGTTCACTGGCATCAGACTTATCCAAACATATATATATTTTTATTTATTTTTGATAGCCTCTGTGGACATTAAAAGCAATATCGTGAATGAAGGATATGCTTAATAACTCCACGGTACATGCTCCAAAAAAAATCCCACACTTGACATGTATGCTTATAATCAAGGCCTGAAGGTATCTCGATGACAACATTCAGTTATAAATACAGCGCCACCTAGCCCTTGAGGCTTATATAAAAAAAAAAAACACATACGGTATTTTGTACAAAAAATGTAAACTCATTCTAAGTGTGATGACTAAGTCATTTATGAATATTCTTTTAGTTTCCACCACTCAAATTGTTCACTGGCTTCACACCGATCCAAACGTATGTACGTTTCCATTTTGTTTTATTCATTTTTGATTGCCCCTTTGGACAATAAAAGTAACATTGTGCAATGAGTACAACGAGCGATGATGTATATATACACTTTTACAAAAAATACCAATCAGGGCAACTCATTGCCTAAAAATAAAAAAGGACGCAGATTTTTGCAGGTCTTAACAATCCCCAAAACCCGTTGAGCTTGATACACACTGGCAAAAAAAATATTCTACATGTAAACGTTTATTATGCCATTTTCAAAGAAATTTTGCTTCCAATATGCCAGTACCCCAACGTGCCAGTACCCTAACGTGCAAGTACCCCAACGTGCAAGGACTCCAACCTGGCCCGGGCTGCGAGGGCCCTTTATAGCTGCTCGCAGCTCTAGTTCTTCTTTTTCTTTGTTATTATTCTTTTCCGTAAACAATCACATTTTTGAGACACTAAATGTGAAAGAAAACTCACCAAACTTTACACACATGTCAGGCCTGGCGAAAAATTTGATATTTTAAAGTCGCCATAGGTGATAACAGAAAAATGGCTCCATAGCGCCACCTACATAGGTTAAACAGATCCCTGGCCCGCTACGATTGTCCGACGGCTATGAAAATTGTGTGGCACCTGTAGCACATCCCGATGAACAAAAACCTCTTTGATGTGTGTACCTTAAAATAGACAGAAAGTGAGGTATGATCATCTGAATGTCAATTTTGGCCCAGTTTTGCACATTTACATGGATCATACTATTGCCCGCTTCTCCTACACGGTAAACCCGATTGACTTCAAACTTGGGCTGTACCATCTCAACACCTGGGACAACATCATGGTAAAAAATCAAAAATTTTTGACCTACTATATGACAGGGGTGAGGCATCAAATTTAGAGTTTCAAAATTATTACTAAATGTAGTATTGCCGGTTGTACGTTTAACCTAGAGCTACGAAAATTGGTACACATATGTAACAGACTATGATCTACACAAAAGTCTGTTGGTGCCATATGCTAAACCCAACAGGAAGTCCGCCAGAGGCCGGGCATCAAATTTTGCGTTTCAAAATTCTTACTTAAAGAAGCATTCCCGGCTGTACGTTTCACCTAGAGTTACCAAAATTTGAAGACATATGTAACAGCCCTCAAGGTACAAAAAACTCTTTTTGAACCATGTGCTAAACCTAACAGAAAGTCCACCATTTTAATTTACTTTGGAACGTGTTGCCATTTTTTTGGCCATTTCATAGGGGTCTTATTTTAACGAACTCCTCCTACAGAATTTATCCCATCATCTTCAAACTTGGTGTGATTCATCTTAAGATGTTGAAGATGAAAAGTTATTGAAAGCTTTTTATTTCGTCGCACGCTGTTGCCGTGGCATGCACTTGTTTGCAAAGGAAAAACATTCTTCTTAATGAAGAATTCCCAGTTGTACGAAGCAGCTAGAGCTACGAAAATTTGTAGACATATGTAACAGCCCACAATGTACAAAAAAGTCTCTTGGTGCTATGTGCTAAACCCAACAGGAAGTCCCCCAGGGGCCGGGCATCACATTTTGAGCTAAAAAACTCCTCTTTAACGAAGCATTCCCGGTTGTACGTTTTACCTAGAGTTACCAAAATTTGAAGACATATGTAACAGGCCTCGAGGTACAAAAAACTCTTTTTGAAACATATGCTAACCCCAACAGGAAGTCCGCCATTTTGATTTACTTTGGAACGTGTTGCCATTTTTTTGGGCATTTCTTAGGGGTCTCATTTTAACGAACTCCTCCTACAGAGTTTATCCGATCATCTTCAAACTTGGTGTGATTCATCTTAAGATTTTGAAGATGAAAAGTTATTGAAAGCTTTGTATTTCGTCGCACGCTGTTGTCATGACATGCACTGTTTGCAAAGGAAAAAAATTGTTCTTAAAGAAGCATTCCCATTTGTACGAAGCAGCTAGAGCTACGAAAATTTGTAGACATATGTAACAGCCCAAGATGTACAAAAAAAGTCTCTTGGAACCAAATGCTAAACCAAACAGGAAGTCTGACATTTTGATTTACTTTGGTATTTGTAGCCACTTTTTGGGGCCTTTTATAGGGGTCATATTTTCTGCAAAACTTATCACATCGTGTTCATTCTTTGGCATGTTTCATCTTAAGATATTTAAGATGAAAAGTTATTGAATTATTTTATTTTGTCAAACGCCTTTGCTGTAGCGATGCATTGTTTGCAAAGAAAGTTTTTTTTATAGAGACTAAACATGGGCAAAAACTCACAAAATTTTGCACACAGATCAGATCTCTCACGAACATGAATATTTTATAATTTGTTGTGCAATTTGTAATAAATGGCTCAATAGCGCCGTCTCGATATTTTTTTGAAGTATATCCGATTATATGGTTCAGCTAGATGTGTGAATATTGGGAGGCATACCTATCAGCCTAATACCTCAAAAAATTATTCTATAGCCATGTGCCAATCCATTTTGATTTTATTTTCATTGTGCATCATTTTTGGCTTTCCATGAAACTTTGCAAACACAAAGCATGACAAAAACATTTACAATTTAGACGGTTTCCTATGAAACACTACCCCAACATGCCAGTTTCCCGACATGCAAATACCCCAAGGTGGCCCGGGTTGCGAGGGCCCTTTATTGCTGCTCGCAGCTCTAGTTCTTCTTCTTCTTTTTCTTTGTTATTATTCTTTTCCGCAATCAACCACATTTTTGAGGCACTAAACATGAACGAAAACTCACCAAACTTTACACGCAGATCGGGCCTGGCGAAAAATTTGATATTTTAAAGTCGCCATACATGATAACAGAAAAATGGCTCTGTAGCGCCACCTACATAGGTTTAACGGATCCCTGTCACGCTACGATTGTCCTATCGCTATGAAAATTGTGTGGCACCTGTAGCACATCCAGATGAACAAAAACCTCTTTGATATGTGTACCCTAAAATAGACAGGAAGTGAGGTATGAGTATTTGAATGTCCAATTTTGGCCCATTTTTGCACATTTACAGGGGTCATACTTTTGCCCGCTTCTCCTACACGGTTAACCCGATTGACTTCAAACTTGGGATGTACCATCTCAACACCTGGGACAACATCATTGTGTAAAATGAAAAGTTTTTGATATACTATATGACGGCGGCGGCGCATCAAATTTAGAGTTTAAAAATTCTTACTTCACGAAGCATTGCCGGTTGTACGTTTAATCTAGAGCTACGAAAATTGGTACACATATGTAACAGGCTATGACCTACAAAAAACTCTTTTTGAACCATATGCTAAACCTAACAGGAAGTCCACCATTTTGATTTATTTTGGAACGTGTTGCCATTTTTCTGGCCATTTCATTGGGGTCTTATTTTAACGAACTCCTTCTACAGTGTTTATCCGATCATCTTCAAACTTGGTGTGATTCATCTTAAGATGTTGAAGATGAAAAGTTATTGAAAGCTTTGTATTTCGTCGCACGCTGTTGTCATGGCATGCACTGTTTGCAAAGGAAAAAAAATATCCTTAAAGAAGCATTCCCATTTGTACGAAGCAGCTAGAGCTACGAAAATTTGTAGACATATGTAACAGCCCAAGATGTACAAAAAAGTCTCTTGGTGCCCTGTGCTAAACCCAACAGGAAGTCCCCCAGGGGCCGGGCATCACATTTTGAGATAAAAAACTCCTCTTTAACAAAGCATACCCAGCTGTACGTTTCACCTAGAGTTACCAAAATTTGTAGAGGTATATAACAGCCCTCGAGGTACAAAAAACTCTTTTTGAACCATATGCTAAACCTAACAGGACGTCCGCCATTTTGATTTACTTTGGAATGTGTTGCCATTTTTTTGGGCCATTTCATAGGGGTCATATTTTAACAAACTCCTCCTACAGAGTTTATCCGATCATCTTCAAACTTGGTGTGATTCATCTTAAGATGTTGAAAATGAAAAGTTATTGAACGTTTTTTATTTCGTCACACGCTGTTGTCGTGGCATGCACTTTTTGCAAAGGAAAAAAAATCCTTCTTAATGTCCTATTTGACAGTACCCCGACGTGCAAGTACCCCAACGTGGCCCGGGTTGCGAGGGCCCTTTATAGCTGCTCACAGCTCGAGTTTGTTATTATTCTTTTCCGCAAACAATCACATTTTTGAGACACTAAACGTGAACGAAAACTCACCAAACTTTACACGCAGATCGGGCCTGGCGAAAAATTTGATATTTTAAAGTCGCCATACATGATAACAGAAAAATGGCTCTGTAGCGCCACCTGCATAGCTTAAACGGATCCCTGTCCCGCTACGATTGTCCTACGGCTATGAAAATTGTGTGGCACCTGTAGCATATCCAGATGAACAAAAACCTCTTTGATATGTGTACCCTAAAATAGACAGGAAGTGAGATATGAGTATTTAAATGTCCAATTTTGGCCCATTTTTGCACATTTACAGGGGTCATACTTTTGCCCGCTTCTCCTACACGGTTAATCCGATTGACTTCAAACTTGGGATGTACCATCTCAAGACCTGGGACAACACCATGGTAAAAAATCTAAAGTTTTTGACATTCTATATGACAGCGGTGGGGCATCAAATTTAGCGTTTCAAAACTCTTACTAAACGTAGCATTGCCGGTTGTACGTTTAACCTTGAGCTACGAAAATTGGTACACATATGTAACAGACTATGATCTACAAAAAACTCTGTTGGTGCCATATGCTAAACCCAACAGGAAGTCCGCCAGAGGCGGGGCATCAAATTATGAGTTTCAAAATTCTTACTTAATGAAGCATTCCCGGCTGTACGTTTTACCTAGAGTTACCAAAATTTGAAGACATATGTAACAGCCCTCAAGGTACAAAAAACTCGTTTTGAACCATATGCTAAACCTAACAGGAAGTCCGCCATTTTGATTTACTTTGGAATGTGTTGCCATTTTTTTGGCCATTTCATAGGGGTCCTATTTTAACGAACTCCTCCTACAGAGTTTATCCGATCATCTTCAAACTTGGCGTGTTTCATCTTAAGATATTTAAGATGAAAAGTTATTGAATTTTTTTATTTTGTCACACGCATTTGCTGTAGCCATGCATTGTTTTTTGAGAGTCTAAATATGGGCGAAAACTCACAAAACTTTGCACACACACCAGACCTGTCTGGAACATGAATATTTTATTTAGAGATTTGTTGTGCAATTTGTAATAAATGGCTCAATAGCGCCCTCTAGACATTTTTATGAAGTCTTTCCGATTATATGATTCAGCTAGATGTGTTAATATTGGCAGGCATGCCTAATATATTCAAAAAGTATTCTATATAGCCATGTGCCAATCCATTTTGATTTTATTTTGTTAATTGTGCATCATTTTTGGCCTTTCCATGAAACTTTACAAACACAAAGCATGGCAGAAACGTTTACAATTTAGATGGTTTCCTATTTGACAGTACCCCAACATGCCAGTACCCCGACGTGCAAATACCCCAACGTGGCCCGGGTTCCGAGGGCCCTTTATAGCCGCTCGCAGCTCTAGTTCTTCTTTTCCTTTATTATTCTTTTCCGCAAACAATCGCATTTTTGAGACACTAAACGTGAACGGAAATTCACCAAACTTTACACGCAGATCGAGCCTGGTGAAAAATGTGATATTTTAAAGTCGCCATACATGATAACAGAAAAATGGCTCTGTAGCGCCCCCTACATAGGTTTAACGGATCCCTGTCCCGCTACGATTGTCCTACGGCTAGGAAAATTGTGTGGCACCTGTAGCACATCCAGATGAACAAAAACCTCTTTAATAGGTGTACCCTAAAATTGACAGGAATATTTGAATGTCCAATTTTGGCCCATTTTTGCACATTTACAGGGGTCATACTTTTGCCCCCTTCTCCTACACGGTTAACCCGATTGACTTAAAACTTGGGCTGTATCATCTCAACACCTTGACAACATCATGGTAAAAAATCAAAAGTTTTTGACATACTATATGACGGGGGCGAGGCATCAAATTTAGAGTTTCAAAATTCTTACTTAATGAAGCATTGCCGATTGTACGTTTAATCTAGAGCTATGAAAATTGGTACACATATGTAACAGACTACGACCGACAAAAAAGTCTGTTGGTGCCATATGCTAAACCTAACAGGAAGTCCGCCAGAGGCAGGGCATCAAATTTTGCGTTTCAAAATTCTTACTTAATGAAGCATTCCCGGCTGTACGTTTCACCTAGAGTGACCAAAATTTGAAGACATATGTAACAGCCCTTAAGGTACAAAAAACTCTTTTTGAACCATATGCTAAACCTAACAGGACGTCCGCCATTTTGATTTACTTTGGAACATGTTGCCATTTTTTTGGCCATTTTATAGGGCCATGTCTTATTTTAACGAACTCCTCCTAGAGAGTTCATCCGATCATCTTCAAACTTGGTGTGATTAATCTTAAGAGGTTGAAGATGAAAAGTAATTGAAAGCTTTTTATTTCGCCGCACGCTGTTGTCGTGGCATGCAGTTTGCAAAGGAAAAAAAAATCCTTCTTAATGAAGCATTCCCAGTTGTACGAAGCAGCTAGAGCTACAAAAATTTGGAGACATATGTAACAGCCCACGATGTACAAAAAAGTCTCTGGGTGCCATGTGCTAAACCCAACAGGAAGTCCCCCAGGGGCCGGGCTTCACATTTTGAACTAAAAAAACTCCTCTTTCACAAAGCATTCCTGGTTGTACGTTTCACCTAGCGCTATGATAATTTGGAGGCATACATAGGAGTCCACAATGTAGAAAAAAGTCTCTTGGAACTATATGCTAAACCAAACAGGAAGTCCGCCATTTTGATTTATGTTGGGATTTGTCGTCATTTTTTGTGGCCTTTTTCAGGGGTCATATTTTAACGAACTCCTACAAAATTTATCCGACTGTCTTCAAACTTGGTGTGTTTCATCTTAAAATGTTTAAGATGCAAAGTTATCTAAAGTTTTTTATTTTGTCGCACGCCGTTGCCATAGCAGTGCATTGTTTTGCCAAGCAGTACATTGTTTTGCCAAGTAAAATGTTTAATGTTTTTTTTGTCTAAACGTGCAAAAACTCATGAAACTTTGCACACACATCCAACTTGTCATAAACATGAATATTTTACAGATTTCTTGTGCAATTTGCAATAAATGGCCCTCTAGACATTTTTACGAAGTTTTTGGAAATGTATGATTCAGCTAGATTAGTAAATTTCAGTAAATTAGTAGATTTTAGCTTTTTTTGAGAGTCTAAACATGGGCAAAAACAAAACTTTGCACACAGATCAGATCTCTCACGAACATGAATATTTTATAATTTGTTGTGCTATTTGTAATAAATGGCTCAATAGCGCCCTTTAGACATTTTTCTGAAGTATATCCAATTATATGATTCAGCTAGATGTGTGAATATTGGAAGGCATACCTCTCAGCATAATGCCTACAAAAAGTATTCTATAGCCATTTGCCAATCCATTTTGATTTTATTTTGTTAATTTTGCATCATTTTTGGCCTTTCCAGGAAACTTTGCAAACACAAAGAATGGCAAAAACATTTACAATTTAGATGGTTTCCTATGAAACAGTACCCCAACATTCCGGTACCACGACGTGCAAATACCCAACGTGGCCCGGGTTGCAAGGGCCCTTTATAGCTGCTCGCAGCTCTAGTTCAGATATGTTATTTGTTTTTCCTGTCATACCTACCTGCCTTGAATGATATATTTTTCTAGCAACATTTTAATTGTATTTTTGTCTTAAGGTAGTTATGATTGATGCTGCCACCCCTCTCACTAATGTCCATTATTTGGGTGCACCAAGAGGTGAGATGTATGGTGCTGAACACAATTTGGAACGTTTCACCCCAGACACGGTGGCAAGGACCAGACCACAAACACCAGTCAGTGGTCTATACTTAACAGGTGGTCAGAGCTCGGGCCCACTTGATACAAGACTGTGCTTGTAATGTACAGTATCTAACTGTGTGTTTGTTTGCAGGTCAGGATGTGTTCTGTAATGGCATGGCAGGAGCTTTGCATGGTGGACTGCTCTGTGCCTCGGCTGTCCTAAATCAGATCCTCTATATTGATCTTCTAGCTCTTAAGACCCGCCTAAAAAAAAAGAAAGGCAGATCATAAGCTTACCTGAAAGTAATTTTGATTTAGTCAAAACCCACTTCCACAAATAATGACTATTCATGTATAAAGATACAATATATATACTGTAATTGTCGTGTATTCCACAACATCTGAATTGAAATAAAACCATCAAGATATAATAAAAGTGATGTTTTTAGAGCTTTATTTCAAGTGGTTGGATATATGTTCATAATGATTATTGAATATATCAGGGTTGGATCAGTTGCGCTGAAGGAGGGAGACATGGAAAACAGGCTGGATAGGGGCTCTCGAGGACCGAACTTGGCCACCACTGGAATATACATATATATATACAAATATATATATATATATATATATATATATATATATATATATATATATATATATATATATATATACAAATATATATAAATCAGGTCAATTAATTATTAAATTAATAACTGATTCATTCATTAATTGAAGAGACTCAATTTTATATTTAAATTAATGTTGAGCTCACCTTTTGAGAACTACATTGGTTTTAAGATAATGTAGCTAATTGATTCACCGTTATGACAGACTAATAAATTACTGAGGGATGTTGCAATTCCTGCAGTCACCGTTAGGGGCACCGCGTTTGATTTTGCTTGGATTTGGGAGCAAACAACGACCAAAATCCTCAAAATACTCATAATCTGAAGTCACTACACTTTATAGTTTCGGAGTTGCCATGTTTCGGTTTTGGGTGGTTGTGTTTTAGTTTGGTTTTGGGTATTTGTGTTGTCTTTTGTCCAGTTTTGTCTCTCCTAGTCTCGTCAGTTAACCTCATCCACCTGTGTGTGTCGCCCCTCCCCGTTTGTGTGACCTAATTAGTGCCCTCTGCCTGCTGTGTCTCCCAGGTGTGTCCTGTTAGTGTCTCATTAGTGTGGGTATAAGGGAGTGGTGTTTCTTTCACGCGGGTGTGGGAGCATTGGATGTTGTATTGTGTATTGTGTATTGCAGTGTTGAGTCTTTTCTAGTTCTTGTTAGTATCCACGCCAAGTCTCCGCATCACGCCACGCCAAGTCTCCGCATCACGCCACGCCAAGTCAGTCCATGTTCGTCATACCACATCTGTCCAGGTTCGTCATGCCAGTTCTGTCCCCGTTCGTCACGCCAAGTCTGTCCACGCCTGTCTATGTTCTGCCCCGTCAGCCCACGTCAAGCCCAGTCTATCCACGTCACGACCAGTCTACTCACGTTTCAGCCAGTCAATAAAGTTATTCTAATTACTGTCAGTCCGCTTCCTGCCTGTTTTCTCTGCCTCTGGGTCCATCCACCACATCCAAATCTTAACAGAATGCTCCCACCAACGAGGACCCCGCGCCGGCTACAAGTCCTGCCAGCTTCAGGACCCCGTCCCGGAGCCCCGCCGGCTTCAGGACCCCGTCCCGGCTCGCCGCCAGCTTCAGGACCCCGTCCCGGATCCCCGCCGGCTTCAGGTCCCCATCCCGGCGCCCCGCCGGCTTCAGGCCCTCGTCCCGGGAGTGGTGTTTCTTTCACCCGGGTGTGGGAGCATTGTATGTTGTATGGTGTATTGCAGCGTTGGGTCTTTCTAGTTCTTTTTAGTATCTACGCCAAGTATCCGCATCACGCCACGCCAAGTCGTCCACGCCAAGTCAGTCCATGTTCGTCATGCCAGTTCTGTCCCCGTTCGTCACGCCAAGTCTGTCCACGCCTGTCTATGTTCTGCCCTGTCTGCCCACGTCACAACCAGTTTACTCATGTTTCAGCCAGTCAATAAAGTTACTCTAATTACTGTCAGTCCTCTTCCTGCCCGTTTTCTCCCCCTCTGGGCCCATCCACCACATCCCAATCTTAACAGGAGTTATTTGAATTAGTAATAGAATTAATAATCCACTGAAACACACAGCCTTCCACGTTCCAAAGACATGCATGGCAGGTTGATTGGGCGCTTTGAATTGTCCCTAGGTGTGCTTATGAGTGTGAGTGGTTGTTCATCTCTGTGTGCCCTGCGATTGGCAGGCAACCAGTACAGGGTGTCCCCCGCCTACTGCCCATAGCCAGCTGGGATAGGCTCCAGCACCCCCACGACCCTAGTGAAGAGCAAGCGGTTCAGAAAATGGATGGATGGATGGAGCACACAGATGGACTGGATGGGATTTCTAGAACACATTTATTTTACCAATTTCACCACATACAGAATCAAAGCACAATTTAATAATTTCACCACATACAGAACCAAAGCAAAGCCACAGTCTACCTATTCTATCACAAGATCAAAGGGAAATAAAATGAAGCTAATAAAGCAAATCTTTTGCTGTATTTAGTTTATTCTGGCATCCGGATGATGATTCTAGCATGAAATTGTTTGGGCACCTGTTAATTTTTAAGATTTTGACACATTCAGCTCAAATGTACAATCATGCGCTAAAAACGCATATGAAGCTATAAAAAGATGATTATGGCTGTCAAACCTAAACCAAACGCTGTGCACTCAAATCTCTTGCTGTATTTAGTTTATTCTGGCATCCGGATGATGATTCTAGCATTAAATTGTTTGGGCACCTGTTAATTTTTAAGATTTTGACACATTCAGCTCAAATGTACACAATTGTTGATTATGGCTGTCAAATCTAAACCAAACATTGTGCAATTAAATCTTTTGCTGTATTTAGTTTATTCTGGCATCCGGATGATGATTCTAGCATGAAATTGCTTGGGCACTTGTTAATTTTTAAGATTTTGACACATTCAGCTCAAATTTACAATCATGCGCTAAAAACGCATTTGAAGCTATGAAAAGATGATTATGGCTGTCAAACATAAACCAAACGATGTGGACTCATATCTCTTGCTGTATTTAGTTTATTCTGGCATCCGGATGATGATTCTAGCATGAAATTGTTTGGGTACCTTTTAATTTTTAAGATTTTGACACATTCAGCTCAAATGTACACAATTGCTGATTATGGCTGTCAAATCTAAACCAAACGTTGTGCAATCAAATCTTTTGCTGTATTTAGTTTATTCTGGCATCCGGATGATGATTCTAGCATGAAATTGTTTGGGTACCTGTTAATTTTTAAGATTTTGACACATTTAGCTCAAATGTACAGTCATGCGTAAAAACGCATATGAAGCTATAAAAAGATGATTATGGCTGTCAAACCTAAACCAAACGTTGTGCACTCAAATCTCTTGCTGTATTTAGTTTATTCTGGCATCCGGATGATGATTCTAGCATGAAATTGCTTGGGCACCTTTTAATTTTTAAGATTTTGACACATTCAGCTCAAATGTACAATCATGCGCTAAAAACGCTTTTGAAGCTATAAAAAGATGATTATGGCTGTCAAACCTAAACCAAACGTTGTGCACTCAAAACTATTGCTGTATTTAGTTTATTCTGGCATCCGTATGATGATTCTAGCATGAAATTGTTTGGGCACCTGTTAATTTTTAAGATTTTGACACATTCAGCTCAAATGTACACAATTGCTGATTATGGCTGTCAAATCTAAACCAAACGTTGTGCACTCAAATCTCTTGCTGTATTTAGTTTATTCTGGCATCTGGATAATGATTCTAGCATGAAATTGCTTGGGCACCTGTTAATTTTTAAGATTTTGATATATTCAGCTCAAATGTACAATCATGCGCTAAAAACGCATTTGAAGCTATAAAAAGATGATTATGGCTGTCAAACATAAACCAAACGTTGTGCAATCAAATCTTTTGCTGTATTTAGTTTATTCTGGCATCCGGATGATGATTCTAGCATGAAATTGTTTGGGCACCTGTTAATTTTAAAGATTTTGACACATTCAGCTCAAATGTACAGTCATGCGTAAAAACGCATATGAAGCTATAAAAAGATGATTATGGCTGTCAAACCTAAACCAAACGTTTTGCACTCAAATCTCTTGCTGTATTTAGTTTATTCTGGCATCCGGATGATGATTCTAGCATGAAATTGTTTGGGCACCTGTTAATTTTTAAGATTTTAACACGTTCAGCTCAAATGTACAATCATGCGCAAAAACGCATATGAAGCTATAAAAAGATGATTATGGCTGTCAAACCTAAACCAAACGTTTTGCAATCAAATCTTTTGCTGTATTTAGTTTATTCTGGCATCCGGATGATGATTCTAGCATGAAATTGTTTGGGCACCTGTTAATTTTAAAGATTTTGACACATTCAGCTCAAATGTACAGTCATGCGTAAAAACGCATATGAAGCTATAAAAAGATGATTATGGCTGTCAAACCTAAACCAAACGTTGTGCACTCAAATCTCTTGCTGTATTTAGTTTATTCTGGCATCCGGATGATGATTCTAGCATGAAATTGCTTGGGCACCTTTTAATTTTTAAGATTTTGACACATTCAGCTCAAATGTACAATCATGCGCTAAAAACGCTTTTGAAGCTATAAAAAGATGATTATGGCTGTCAAACCTAAACCAAACGTTGTGCACTCAAAACTATTGCTGTATTTAGTTTATTCTGGCATCCGTATGATGATTCTAGCATGAAATTGTTTGGGCACCTGTTAATTTTTAAGATTTTGACACATTCAGCTCAAATGTACACAATTGCTGATTATGGCTGTCAAATCTAAACCAAACGTTGTGCACTCAAATCTCTTGCTGTATTTAGTTTATTCTGGCATCTGGATAATGATTCTAGCATGAAATTGCTTGGGCACCTGTTAATTTTTAAGATTTTGATATATTCAGCTCAAATGTACAATCATGCGCTAAAAACGCATTTGAAGCTATAAAAAGATGATTATGGCTGTCAAACATAAACCAAACGTTGTGCAATCAAATCTTTTGCTGTATTTAGTTTATTCTGGCATCCGGATGATGATTCTAGCATGAAATTGTTTGGGCACCTGTTAATTTTAAAGATTTTGACACATTCAGCTCAAATGTACAGTCATGCGTAAAAACGCATATGAAGCTATAAAAAGATGATTATGGCTGTCAAACCTAAACCAAACGTTTTGCACTCAAATCTCTTGCTGTATTTAGTTTATTCTGGCATCCGGATGATGATTCTAGCATGAAATTGTTTGGGCACCTGTTAATTTTTAAGATTTTAACACGTTCAGCTCAAATGTACAATCATGCGCAAAAACGCATATGAAGCTATAAAAAGATGATTATGGCTGTCAAACCTAAACCAAACGTTTTGCAATCAAATCTTTTGCTGTATTTAGTTTATTCTGGCATCCGGATGATGATTCTAGCATGAAATTGTTTGGGCACCTGTTAATTTTAAAGATTTTGACACATTCAGCTCAAATGTACAGTCATGCGTAAAAACGCATATGAAGCTATAAAAAGATGATTATGGCTGTCAAACCTAAACCAAAGGTTGTGCACTAAAATCTTTTGCTGTATTTAGTTTAATTTGGGATCCGGATGATTTTTCTAGCATGAAATTGCTTGGGCACCTGTTAATTTTCAAGATTTTGACACATTCAGCTCAAATGTGCACATTTGCTTATTATGGCTGTCAAATCTAAACCAAAAGTTGTGCACTCATATCTTTTGCTGTATTTAGTTTAATTTGGGATCCGGATGATGATTCTAACATGAAATTGCTTGGGCACCTGTTAATTTTCAAGATTTTGACACATTCAGCTCAAATGTACACATTTGCTGATTATGGCTGTCAAATCTAAACCAAAGGTTGTGCACTCAAATCTTTTGCTGTATTTAGTTTATTTTTGCATCCGGATGATGATTCTAGCATGAAATTGCTTGGGCACCTGTTAATTTTTAAGATTTTGACACATTCAGCTCAAATGTACACAATTGCTGATTATGGCTGTCAAATCTAAACCAAACGTTGTGCACTCAAATCTTTTGCTGTATTTAGTTTATTTTGGCATCCGGATGATGATTCTAGCATGAAATTGCTTGGGCACCTGTTAATTTTTAAGATTTTGACACATTTAGCTCAAATGTACAATCATGCGCTAAAAACGCATTTAAAGCAATAAAAAGGTGATTATGGCTGTCAAACCTAAACCAAACGTTGTGCACTCAAATCTTTTGCTGTATTTAGTTTATTTTGGCATCCGGATGATGATTCTAGCATGAAATTGCTTGGGCACCTGTTAATTTTTAAGATTTTGACACATTCAGCTCAAATGTACACAATTGCTGATTATGGCTGTCAAATCTAAACCAAACGTTGTGCACTCAAATCTTTTGCTGTATTTAGTTTATTTTGGCATCCGGATGATGATTCTAGCATGAAATTGCTTGGGCACCTGTTAATTTTTAAGATTTTTACACATTTAGCTCAAATGTACAATCATGCGCTAAAAACGCATTTAAAGCAATAAAAAGGTGATTATGGCTGTCAAACCTAAACCAAACGTGCACTCAAATCTTTTGCTGTATTTAGTTTATTTTGGCATCCGGATGATGATTCTAGCATGAAATTGCTTTGGCACCTGTTAATTTTTAAGATTTTGACACATTCAGCTCAAATGTACACAATTGCTGATTATGGCTGTCAAATCTAAACCAAACGTTGTGCACTCAAATCTTTTGCTGTATTTAGTTTATTTTGGCATCCGGATGATGATTCTAGCATGAAATTGCTTGGGCACCTGTTAATTTTTAAGATTTTGACACATTCAGCTCAAATGTACACAATTGCTGATTATGGCTGTCAAATCTAAACCAAACGTTGTGCACTCAAATCTTTTGCTGTATTTAGTTTATTTTGGCATCCGGATGATGATTCTAGCATGAAATTGCTTGGGCACCTGTTCATTTTTAAGATTTGGACACATTTAGCTCAAATGTACAATCATGCGCTAAAAACGCATTTAAAGCAATAAAAAGGTGATTATGGCTGTCAAACCTAAACCAAACGTTGTGCACTCAAATCTTTTGCTGTATTTTGTTTATTTTGGCATCCGGATGATGATTCTAGCTTGAAATTGCTTGGGCACCTGTTAATTTTTAAGATTTTGACACATTCAGCTCAAATGTACACAATTGCTGATTATGGCTGTCAAATCTAAACCAAACGTTGTGCACTCAAATCTTTTGCTGTATTTAGTTTATTTTGGCATCCGGATGATGATTCTAGCATGAAATTGCTTGGGCACCTGTTAATTTTTAAGATTTTGACACATTTAGCTCAAATGTACAATCATGCGCTAAAAATGCATTTAAAGCAATAAAAAGCTGATTATGGCTGTCAAACCTAAACCAAACGTTGTGCACTCAAATCTTTTGCTGTATTTAGTTTATTTTGGCATCCGGATGATGATTCTCGCATGAAATTGCTTGGGCACCTGTTAATTTTTAAGATTTTGACACATTCAGCTCAAATGTACACAATTGCTGATTATGGCTGTCAAATCTAAACCAAACGTTGTGCACTCAAATCTTTTGCTGTATTTAGTTTATTTTGGCATCCGGATGATGATTCTAGCATGAAATTGCTTGGGCACCTGTTAATTTTTAAGATTTTGACACATTCAGCTCAAATGTACACAATTGCTGATTATGGCTGTCAAATCTAAACCAAACGTTGTGCACTCAAATCTTTTGCTGTATTTAGTTTATTTTGGCATCCGGATGATGATTCTCGCATGAAATTGCTTGGGCACCTGTTAATTTTTAAGATTTTGACACATTCATCTCAAATGTACACAATTGCTGAATATGGCTGTCAAATCTAAACCAACAGTTGTGCACTCAAATCTTTTGCTGTATTTAGTTTAATTTGGGATCCGGATGATGATTCTAACATGAAATTGCTTGGGCACCTGTTAATTTTTAAGATTTTGACACATTCAGTTCAAATGTACACAATTGCTGATTATGGCTGTCAAATCTAAACCAAAGGTTGTGCACTCAAATCTTTTGCTGTATTTAGTTTATTTTGGCATCCGGATGATGATTCTAGCATGAAATTGCTTGGACACCTGTTAATTTTTAAGATTTTGACACATTTAGCTCAAATGTACAATCATGCGCTGAAAACGCATTTAAAAGCAATAAAAAGGTGATTATGACTGTCAAACCTAAACCAAACGTTGTGCACTCAAATCTTTGGCTGTATTTAGTTTTATTTGGGATCCGGATGATGATTCTAGCATGAAATTGCTTGGGCACCTATTAATTGTTAAGATTTTGACACATTCAGCTCAAATGTACACAATTGCTGATTATGGCTGTCAAATCTAAACCAAACGTTGTGGACTCAAATCTTTTGCTGTATTTAGTTTATTTTGGCATCCGGATGGTGATTCTAGCATGAAATTGCTTGGGCACCTGTTAATTTTTAAGATTTTAACACATTCAGCTCAAATGTACAATCATGCGCAAAAACGCATTTAAAGCAATAAAAAGCTGATTATGGCTGTCAAACCTAAACCAAACGTTGTGCACTCAAATCTTTTGCTGTATTTAGTTTATTTTGGCATCCGGATGATGATTCTCGCATGAAATTGCTTGGGCACCTGTTAATTTGTAAGATTTTGACACATTCAGCTCAAATGTACACAATTGCTGATTATGGCTGTCAAATCTAAACCAAACGTTGTGCACTCAAATCTTTTGCTGTATTTAGTTTATTTTGGCATCCGGATGATGATTCTAGCATGAAATTGCTTGGGCACCTGTTCATTTTTAAGATTTGGACACATTTAGCTCAAATGTACAATCATGCGCTAAAAACGCATTTAAAGCAATAAAAAGGTGATTATGGCTGTCAAACCTAAACCAAACGTTGTGCACTCAAATCTTTTGCTGTATTTTGTTTATTTTGGCATCCGGATGATGATTCTAGCTTGAAATTGCTTGGGCACCTGTTAATTTTTAAGATTTTGACACATTCAGCTCAAATGTACACAATTGCTGATTATGGCTGTCAAATCTAAACCAAACGTTGTGCACTCAAATCTTTTGCTGTATTTAGTTTATTTTGGCATCCGGATGATGATTCTAGCATGAAATTGCTTGGGCACCTGTTAATTTTTAAGATTTTGACACATTTAGCTCAAATGTACAATCATGCGCTAAAAATGCATTTAAAGCAATAAAAAGCTGATTATGGCTGTCAAACCTAAACCAAACGTTGTGCACTCAAATCTTTTGCTGTATTTAGTTTATTTTGGCATCCGGATGATGATTCTCGCATGAAATTGCTTGGGCACCTGTTAATTTTTAAGATTTTGACACATTCAGCTCAAATGTACACAATTGCTGATTATGGCTGTCAAATCTAAACCAAACGTTGTGCACTCAAATCTTTTGCTGTATTTAGTTTATTTTGGCATCCGGATGATGATTCTAGCATGAAATTGCTTGGGCACCTGTTAATTTTTAAGATTTTGACACATTCAGCTCAAATGTACACAATTGCTGATTATGGCTGTCAAATCTAAACCAAACGTTGTGCACTCAAATCTTTTGCTGTATTTAGTTTATTTTGGCATCCGGATGATGATTCTCGCATGAAATTGCTTGGGCACCTGTTAATTTTTAAGATTTTGACACATTCATCTCAAATGTACACAATTGCTGAATATGGCTGTCAAATCTAAACCAACAGTTGTGCACTCAAATCTTTTGCTGTATTTAGTTTAATTTGGGATCCGGATGATGATTCTAACATGAAATTGCTTGGGCACCTGTTAATTTTTAAGATTTTGACACATTCAGTTCAAATGTACACAATTGCTGATTATGGCTGTCAAATCTAAACCAAAGGTTGTGCACTCAAATCTTTTGCTGTATTTAGTTTATTTTGGCATCCGGATGATGATTCTAGCATGAAATTGCTTGGACACCTGTTAATTTTTAAGATTTTGACACATTTAGCTCAAATGTACAATCATGCGCTGAAAACGCATTTAAAAGCAATAAAAAGGTGATTATGACTGTCAAACCTAAACCAAACGTTGTGCACTCAAATCTTTGGCTGTATTTAGTTTTATTTGGGATCCGGATGATGATTCTAGCATGAAATTGCTTGGGCACCTATTAATTGTTAAGATTTTGACACATTCAGCTCAAATGTACACAATTGCTGATTATGGCTGTCAAATCTAAACCAAACGTTGTGGACTCAAATCTTTTGCTGTATTTAGTTTATTTTGGCATCCGGATGGTGATTCTAGCATGAAATTGCTTGGGCACCTGTTAATTTTTAAGATTTTAACACATTCAGCTCAAATGTACAATCATGCGCAAAAACGCATTTAAAGCAATAAAAAGCTGATTATGGCTGTCAAACCTAAACCAAACGTTGTGCACTCAAATCTTTTGCTGTATTTAGTTTATTTTGGCATCCGGATGATGATTCTCGCATGAAATTGCTTGGGCACCTGTTAATTTGTAAGATTTTGACACATTCAGCTCAAATGTACACAATTGCTGATTATGGCTGTCAAATCTAAACCAAACGTTGTGCACTCAAATCTTTTGCTGTATTTAGTTTATTTTGGCATCCGGATGATGATTCTAGCATGAAATTGCTTGGGCACCTGTTAATTTTTAAGATTTTGACACATTCAGCTCAAATGTACACAATTGCTGATTATGGCTGTCAAATCTAAACCAAACGTTGTGCACTCAAATCTTTTGCTGTATTTTGTTTATTTTGGCATCCGGATGATGATTCTAGCATGAAATTGCTTGGGCACCTGTTAATTTTTAAGATTTTGACACATTCAGCTCAAATGTACAATCATGCGCTAAAAACGCATTTAAAGCAATAAAAAGGTGATTATGGCTGTCAAACCTAAACCAAACGTTGTGCACTCAAATCTTTTGCTGTATTTAGTTTATTCTGGCATCCGTATGATGATTCTAGCATGAAATTGTTTGGGCACCTGTTAATTTTTAAGATTTTGACACATTCAGCTCAAATGTACACAATTGCTGATTATGGCTGTCAAATCTAAACCAAACGTTGTGCACTCAAATCTCTTGCTGTATTTAGTTTATTCTGGCATCCGGATGATGATTCTAGCATGAAATTGCTTGGGCACCTGTTAATTTTTAAGATTTTGATACATTCAGCTCAAATGTACAATCATGCGCTAAAAACGCATTTGAAGCTATAAAAAGATGATTATGGCTGTCAAACCTAAACCAAACGTTGTGCACTCATATCTCTTGCTGCATTTAGTTTATTCTGGCATCCGGATGATGATTCTAGCATAAAATTGCTTGGGCACCTGTTAATTTTTAAGATTTTGACACATTCATCTCAAATGTACACAATTGCTGATTATGGCAGTCAAATCTAAACCAAACTGTAATGACCCGACAGAGTCAATGAAAAACAGATCCCAGAAACGCAGGCTCAGAGGAGGAAAACAATCTCGATTTATTCTTTTGGGTAAACCGAGGAAACAAATCTTGCTCGCAGGCAAGACAACGAGATTTACAAATGTGCACTTGCACACAGGCAAGAAACACGGAGGTAACAAAAAACACTTGCAAAAGGCAAGGACGGAATAGTAAACACAAAACACTTGCAAAAGGCAAGGAACGCGAATGTAACAAAAAACACTTGCAACTGCAAGGAGAACTAACGTAACGAAAAACACTTGCAAAAGGCAAGGACTAGAAAAACACAAAACACTTGCAACCGGCAAGGACTACTCGAAATGTACACGGAATCAATCAACGCGGAAATACAAACAGAAAGCGACGCGGATATACACACGTGAATACAAACTTAACCAAGGACGACAGCTGATTCAAAAACTTTACCAAACAGGAGAACGCGGAGAACACTTGGACACAATGGTGAGCAAATAATAATCCGACAGCTGGCTGTGCTGTTCGGAGTCCTTTTATAGTCCTGATTGTCAACTCGATGCAGGTGCGGGGCTGGGGAACGCCCCCCTCTTTATTGGCACTGAAACACATACACAAGAGCACAACAGGGCTGAGAACCGAACCATGACACAAACGTTGTGCACTCAAATCTCCTGCTATATTTAGTTTATACTGGCATCTGGATGATGATTCTAGCATGAAATTGCTTGGGCACCTGTGAATTTTTAAGATTTTGACAAATTCAGCTCAAATGTACAATCATGCGCTAAAAACGCATTTGAAGCTATAAAAAGATGATTATGGCTGTCAAACCTAAACCAAACGTTGTGCACTCATATCTCTTGCTGTATTTAGTTTATTCTGGCATCCGGATGATGATTCTAGCATGAAATTGTTTGAGCACCTGTTAATTTTTAAGATTTTGACACATTCAGCTCAAATGTACACAATTGTTGATTATGGCTGTCAAATCTAAACCAAACGTTGTGCAATCAAATCTTTTGCTGTATTTAGTTTATTCTGGCATCCGGATGATGATTCAAGCATGAAATTGCTTGGGCACTTGTTAATTTTTAAGATTTTGACACATTCAGCTCAAATGTACAGTCATGCGTAAAAACGCATATGAAGCTATAAAAAGATGATTATGGCTGTCAAACCTAAACCAAACGTTGTGCACTCAAATCTCTTGCTGTATTTAGTTTATTCTGGCATCCGGATGATGATTCTAGCATGAAATTGCTTGGGCACCTTTTAATTTTTAAGATTTTGACACATTTAGCTCAAATGTACAGTCATGCGTAAAAACACATTTGAAGCTATGAAAAGATGATTATGGCTGTCAAACATAAACCAAACGATGTGGACTCATATCTCTTGCTGTATTTAGTTTATTCTGGCATCCGGATGATGATTCTAGCATGAAATTGTTTGGGTACCTTTTAATTTTTAAGATTTTGACACATTCAGCTCAAATGTACACAATTGCTGATTATGGCTGTCAAATCTAAACCAAACGTTGTGCACTCAAATCTCTTGCTGTATTTAGTTTATTCTGGCATCTGGATAATGATTCTAGCATGAAATTGCTTGGGCACCTGTTAATTTTTAAGATTTTGATATATTCAGCTCAAATGTACAATCATGCGCTAAAAACGCATTTGAAGCTATAAAAAGATGATTATGGCTGTCAAACCTAAACCAAACGTTGTGCACTCAAATCTCTTGCTGTATTTAGTTTATTCTGGCATCCGGATGATGATTCTAGCATGAAATTGCTTGGGCACCTTTTAATTTTTAAGATTTTGACACATTCAGCTCAAATGTACACAATTGCTGATTATGGCTGTCAAATCTAAACCAAACGTTGTGCACTCAAATCTTTTGCTGTATTTAGTTTATTTTGGCATCCGGATGATGATTCTAGCATGAAATTGCTTGGGCACCTGTTAATTTTTTAAGATTTTGACAAATTCAGCTCAAATATACAATCATGCGCTAAAAACGCATTTGAAGCTATAAAAAATGATTATGGCTGTCAAACCTAAACCAAACGTTGTGCACTCATATCTCTTGCTGTATTTAGTTTATTCTGGCATCCGGATGATGATTCTAGCATGAAATTGTTTGGGCACCTGTTAATTTTAAAGATTTTGACACATTCAGCTCAAATGTACAGTCATGCGTAAAAACGCATATGAAGCTATAAAAAGATGATTATGGCTGTCAAACCTAAACCAAATGTTGTGCACTCAAATCTTTTGCTGTATTTAGTTTATTCTGGCATCCGTATGATGATTCTAGCATGAAATTGTTTGGGCACCTGTTAACTTTTAAGATTTTGACACATTCAGCTCAAATGTACACAATTGCTGATTATGGCTGTCAAATCTAAACCAAACGTTGTGCACTCAAATCTCTTGCTGTATTTAGTTTATTCTGGCATCCGGATGATGATTCTAGCATGAAATTGCTTGGGCACCTGTTAATTTTTAAGATTTTGATACATTCAGCTCAAATGTACAATCATGCGCTAAAAACGCATTTGAAGCTATAAAAAGATGATTATGGCTGTCAAACCTAAACCAAACGTTGTGCACTCATATCTCTTGCTGCATTTAGTTTATTCTGGCATCCGGATGATGATTCTAGCATAAAATTGCTTGGGCACCTGTTAATTTTTAAGATTTTGACACATTCATCTCAAATGTACACAATTGCTGATTATGGCAGTCAAATCTAAACCAAACTGTAATGACCCGACAGAGTCAATGAAAAACAGATCCCAGAAACGCAGGCTCAGAGGAGGAAAACAATCTCGATTTATTCTTTTGGGTAAACCGAGGAAACAAATCTTGCTCGCAGGCAAGACAACGAGATTTACAAATGTGCACTTGCACACAGGCAAGAAACACAGAGGTAACAAAAAACACTTGCAAAAGGCAAGGACGGAATAGTAAACACAAAACACTTGCAAAAGGCAAGGACTAGAAAAACACAAAACACTTGCAACCGGCAAGGACTACTCGAAATGTACACGGAATCAATCAACGCGGAAATACAAACAGAAAGCGACGCGGATATACACACGTGAATACAAACTTAACCAAGGACGACAGCTGATTCAAAAACTTTACCAAACAGGAGAACGCGGAGAACACTTGGACACAATGGTGAGCAAATAATAATCCGACAGCTGGCTGTGCTGTTCGGAGTCCTTTTATAGTCCTGATTGTCAACTCGATGCAGGTGCGGGGCTGGGGAACGCCCCCCTCTTTATTGGGACTGAAACACATACACAAGAACACAACAGGGCTGAGAACCGAACCATGACACAAACGTTGTGCACTCAAATCTCCTGCTATATTTAGTTTATACTGGCATCTGGATGATGATTCTAGCATGAAATTGCTTGGGCACCTGTGAATTTTTAAGATTTTGACAAATTCAGCTCAAATGTACAATCATGCGCTAAAAACGCATTTGAAGCTATAAAAAGATGATTATGGCTGTCAAACCTAAACCAAACGTTGTGCACTCATATCTCTTGCTGTATTTAGTTTATTCTGGCATCCGGATGATGATTCTAGCATGAAATTGTTTGAGCACCTGTTAATTTTTAAGATTTTGACACATTCAGCTCAAATGTACACAATTGTTGATTATGGCTGTCAAATCTAAACCAAACATTGTGCAATTAAATCTTTTGCTGTATTTAGTTTATTCTGGCATCCGGATGATGATTCTAGCATGAAATTGCTTGGGCACTTGTTAATTTTTAAGATTTTGACACATTCAGCTCAAATTTACAATCATGCGCTAAAAACGCATTTGAAGCTATGAAAAGATGATTATGGCTGTCAAACATAAACCAAACGATGTGGACTCATATCTCTTGCTGTATTTAGTTTATTCTGGCATCCGGATGATGATTCTAGCATGAAATTGTTTGGGTACCTTTTAATTTTTAAGATTTTGACACATTCAGCTCAAATGTACACAATTGCTGATTATGGCTGTCAAACCTAAACCAAACGTTGTGCACTCAAATCTCTTGCTGTATTTAGTTTATTCTGGCATCCGGATGATGATTCTAGCATGAAATTGCTTGGGCACCTTTTAATTTTTAAGATTTTGACACATTCATCTCAAATGTACAATCATGCGCTAAAAACGCTTTTGAAGCTATAAAAAGATGATTATGGCTGTCAAACCTAAACCAAACGTTGTGCACTCAAATCTTTTGCTGTATTTAGTTTATTTTGGCATCCGGATGATGATTCTAGCATGAAATTGCTTGGGCACCTGTTAATTTTTAAGATTTTGACACATTCAGCTCAAATGTACACAATTGCTGATTATGGCTGTCAAATCTAAACCAAACGTTGTGCACTCAAATCTTTTGCTGTATTTAGTTTATTTTGGCATCCGGATGATGATTCTAGCATGAAATTGCTTGGGCACCTGTTAATTTTTAAGATTTTTACACATTTAGCTCAAATGTACAATCATGCGCTAAAAACGCATTTAAAGCAATAAAAAGGTGATTATGGCTGTCAAACCTAAACCAAACGTGCACTCAAATCTTTTGCTGTATTTAGTTTATTTTGGCATCCGGATGATGATTCTAGCATGAAATTGCTTTGGCACCTGTTAATTTTTAAGATTTTGACACATTCAGCTCAAATGTACACAATTGCTGATTATGGCTGTCAAATCTAAACCAAACGTTGTGCACTCAAATCTTTTGCTGTATTTAGTTTATTTTGGCATCCGGATGATGATTCTAGCATGAAATTGCTTGGGCACCTGTTAATTTTTAAGATTTTGACACATTCAGCTCAAATGTACACAATTGCTGATTATGGCTGTCAAATCTAAACCAAACGTTGTGCACTCAAATCTTTTGCTGTATTTAGTTTATTTTGGCATCCGGATGATGATTCTAGCATGAAATTGCTTGGGCACCTGTTCATTTTTAAGATTTGGACACATTTAGCTCAAATGTACAATCATGCGCTAAAAACGCATTTAAAGCAATAAAAAGGTGATTATGGCTGTCAAACCTAAACCAAACGTTGTGCACTCAAATCTTTTGCTGTATTTTGTTTATTTTGGCATCCGGATGATGATTCTAGCTTGAAATTGCTTGGGCACCTGTTAATTTTTAAGATTTTGACACATTCAGCTCAAATGTACACAATTGCTGATTATGGCTGTCAAATCTAAACCAAACGTTGTGCACTCAAATCTTTTGCTGTATTTAGTTTATTTTGGCATCCGGATGATGATTCTAGCATGAAATTGCTTGGGCACCTGTTAATTTTTAAGATTTTGACACATTTAGCTCAAATGTACAATCATGCGCTAAAAATGCATTTAAAGCAATAAAAAGCTGATTATGGCTGTCAAACCTAAACCAAACGTTGTGCACTCAAATCTTTTGCTGTATTTAGTTTATTTTGGCATCCGGATGATGATTCTCGCATGAAATTGCTTGGGCACCTGTTAATTTTTAAGATTTTGACACATTCAGCTCAAATGTACACAATTGCTGATTATGGCTGTCAAATCTAAACCAAACGTTGTGCACTCAAATCTTTTGCTGTATTTAGTTTATTTTGGCATCCGGATGATGATTCTAGCATGAAATTGCTTGGGCACCTGTTAATTTTTAAGATTTTGACACATTCAGCTCAAATGTACACAATTGCTGATTATGGCTGTCAAATCTAAACCAAACGTTGTGCACTCAAATCTTTTGCTGTATTTAGTTTATTTTGGCATCCGGATGATGATTCTCGCATGAAATTGCTTGGGCACCTGTTAATTTTTAAGATTTTGACACATTCATCTCAAATGTACACAATTGCTGAATATGGCTGTCAAATCTAAACCAACAGTTGTGCACTCAAATCTTTTGCTGTATTTAGTTTAATTTGGGATCCGGATGATGATTCTAACATGAAATTGCTTGGGCACCTGTTAATTTTTAAGATTTTGACACATTCAGTTCAAATGTACACAATTGCTGATTATGGCTGTCAAATCTAAACCAAAGGTTGTGCACTCAAATCTTTTGCTGTATTTAGTTTATTTTGGCATCCGGATGATGATTCTAGCATGAAATTGCTTGGACACCTGTTAATTTTTAAGATTTTGACACATTTAGCTCAAATGTACAATCATGCGCTGAAAACGCATTTAAAAGCAATAAAAAGGTGATTATGACTGTCAAACCTAAACCAAACGTTGTGCACTCAAATCTTTGGCTGTATTTAGTTTTATTTGGGATCCGGATGATGATTCTAGCATGAAATTGCTTGGGCACCTATTAATTGTTAAGATTTTGACACATTCAGCTCAAATGTACACAATTGCTGATTATGGCTGTCAAATCTAAACCAAACGTTGTGGACTCAAATCTTTTGCTGTATTTAGTTTATTTTGGCATCCGGATGGTGATTCTAGCATGAAATTGCTTGGGCACCTGTTAATTTTTAAGATTTTAACACATTCAGCTCAAATGTACAATCATGCGCAAAAACGCATTTAAAGCAATAAAAAGCTGATTATGGCTGTCAAACCTAAACCAAACGTTGTGCACTCAAATCTTTTGCTGTATTTAGTTTATTTTGGCATCCGGATGATGATTCTCGCATGAAATTGCTTGGGCACCTGTTAATTTGTAAGATTTTGACACATTCAGCTCAAATGTACACAATTGCTGATTATGGCTGTCAAATCTAAACCAAACGTTGTGCACTCAAATCTTTTGCTGTATTTAGTTTATTTTGGCATCCGGATGATGATTCTAGCATGAAATTGCTTGGGCACCTGTTCATTTTTAAGATTTGGACACATTTAGCTCAAATGTACAATCATGCGCTAAAAACGCATTTAAAGCAATAAAAAGGTGATTATGGCTGTCAAACCTAAACCAAACGTTGTGCACTCAAATCTTTTGCTGTATTTTGTTTATTTTGGCATCCGGATGATGATTCTAGCTTGAAATTGCTTGGGCACCTGTTAATTTTTAAGATTTTGACACATTCAGCTCAAATGTACACAATTGCTGATTATGGCTGTCAAATCTAAACCAAACGTTGTGCACTCAAATCTTTTGCTGTATTTAGTTTATTTTGGCATCCGGATGATGATTCTAGCATGAAATTGCTTGGGCACCTGTTAATTTTTAAGATTTTGACACATTTAGCTCAAATGTACAATCATGCGCTAAAAATGCATTTAAAGCAATAAAAAGCTGATTATGGCTGTCAAACCTAAACCAAACGTTGTGCACTCAAATCTTTTGCTGTATTTAGTTTATTTTGGCATCCGGATGATGATTCTCGCATGAAATTGCTTGGGCACCTGTTAATTTTTAAGATTTTGACACATTCAGCTCAAATGTACACAATTGCTGATTATGGCTGTCAAATCTAAACCAAACGTTGTGCACTCAAATCTTTTGCTGTATTTAGTTTATTTTGGCATCCGGATGATGATTCTAGCATGAAATTGCTTGGGCACCTGTTAATTTTTAAGATTTTGACACATTCAGCTCAAATGTACACAATTGCTGATTATGGCTGTCAAATCTAAACCAAACGTTGTGCACTCAAATCTTTTGCTGTATTTAGTTTATTTTGGCATCCGGATGATGATTCTCGCATGAAATTGCTTGGGCACCTGTTAATTTTTAAGATTTTGACACATTCATCTCAAATGTACACAATTGCTGAATATGGCTGTCAAATCTAAACCAACAGTTGTGCACTCAAATCTTTTGCTGTATTTAGTTTAATTTGGGATCCGGATGATGATTCTAACATGAAATTGCTTGGGCACCTGTTAATTTTTAAGATTTTGACACATTCAGTTCAAATGTACACAATTGCTGATTATGGCTGTCAAATCTAAACCAAAGGTTGTGCACTCAAATCTTTTGCTGTATTTAGTTTATTTTGGCATCCGGATGATGATTCTAGCATGAAATTGCTTGGACACCTGTTAATTTTTAAGATTTTGACACATTTAGCTCAAATGTACAATCATGCGCTGAAAACGCATTTAAAAGCAATAAAAAGGTGATTATGACTGTCAAACCTAAACCAAACGTTGTGCACTCAAATCTTTGGCTGTATTTAGTTTTATTTGGGATCCGGATGATGATTCTAGCATGAAATTGCTTGGGCACCTATTAATTGTTAAGATTTTGACACATTCAGCTCAAATGTACACAATTGCTGATTATGGCTGTCAAATCTAAACCAAACGTTGTGGACTCAAATCTTTTGCTGTATTTAGTTTATTTTGGCATCCGGATGGTGATTCTAGCATGAAATTGCTTGGGCACCTGTTAATTTTTAAGATTTTAACACATTCAGCTCAAATGTACAATCATGCGCAAAAACGCATTTAAAGCAATAAAAAGCTGATTATGGCTGTCAAACCTAAACCAAACGTTGTGCACTCAAATCTTTTGCTGTATTTAGTTTATTTTGGCATCCGGATGATGATTCTCGCATGAAATTGCTTGGGCACCTGTTAATTTGTAAGATTTTGACACATTCAGCTCAAATGTACACAATTGCTGATTATGGCTGTCAAATCTAAACCAAACGTTGTGCACTCAAATCTTTTGCTGTATTTAGTTTATTTTGGCATCCGGATGATGATTCTAGCATGAAATTGCTTGGGCACCTGTTAATTTTTAAGATTTTGACACATTCAGCTCAAATGTACACAATTGCTGATTATGGCTGTCAAATCTAAACCAAACGTTGTGCACTCAAATCTTTTGCTGTATTTTGTTTATTTTGGCATCCGGATGATGATTCTAGCATGAAATTGCTTGGGCACCTGTTAATTTTTAAGATTTTGACACATTCAGCTCAAATGTACAATCATGCGCTAAAAACGCATTTAAAGCAATAAAAAGGTGATTATGGCTGTCAAACCTAAACCAAACGTTGTGCACTCAAATCTTTTGCTGTATTTAGTTTATTCTGGCATCCGTATGATGATTCTAGCATGAAATTGCTTGGGCACCTGTTAATTTTTAAGATTTTGACACATTCATCTCAAATGTACACAATTGCTGATTATGGCAGTCAAATCTAAACCAAACTGTAATGACCCGACAGAGTCAATGAAAAACAGATCCCAGAAACGCAGGCTCAGAGGAGGAAAACAATCTCGATTTATTCTTTTGGGTAAACCGAGGAAACAAATCTTGCTCGCAGGCAAGACAACGAGATTTACAAATGTGCACTTGCACACAGGCAAGAAACACGGAGGTAACAAAAAACACTTGCAAAAGGCAAGGACGGAATAGTAAACACAAAACACTTGCAAAAGGCAAGGAACGCGAATGTAACAAAAAACACTTGCAACTGCAAGGAGAACTAACGTAACGAAAAACACTTGCAAAAGGCAAGGACTAGAAAAACACAAAACACTTGCAACCGGCAAGGACTACTCGAAATGTACACGGAATCAATCAACGCGGAAATACAAACAGAAAGCGACGCGGATATACACACGTGAATACAAACTTAACCAAGGACGACAGCTGATTCAAAAACTTTACCAAACAGGAGAACGCGGAGAACACTTGGACACAATGGTGAGCAAATAATAATCCGACAGCTGGCTGTGCTGTTCGGAGTCCTTTTATAGTCCTGATTGTCAACTCGATGCAGGTGCGGGGCTGGGGAACGCCCCCCTCTTTATTGGCACTGAAACACATACACAAGAGCACAACAGGGCTGAGAACCGAACCATGACACAAACGTTGTGCACTCAAATCTCCTGCTATATTTAGTTTATACTGGCATCTGGATGATGATTCTAGCATGAAATTGCTTGGGCACCTGTGAATTTTTAAGATTTTGACAAATTCAGCTCAAATGTACAATCATGCGCTAAAAACGCATTTGAAGCTATAAAAAGATGATTATGGCTGTCAAACCTAAACCAAACGTTGTGCACTCATATCTCTTGCTGTATTTAGTTTATTCTGGCATCCGGATGATGATTCTAGCATGAAATTGTTTGAGCACCTGTTAATTTTTAAGATTTTGACACATTCAGCTCAAATGTACACAATTGTTGATTATGGCTGTCAAATCTAAACCAAACGTTGTGCAATCAAATCTTTTGCTGTATTTAGTTTATTCTGGCATCCGGATGATGATTCAAGCATGAAATTGCTTGGGCACTTGTTAATTTTTAAGATTTTGACACATTCAGCTCAAATGTACAGTCATGCGTAAAAACGCATATGAAGCTATAAAAAGATGATTATGGCTGTCAAACCTAAACCAAACGTTGTGCACTCAAATCTCTTGCTGTATTTAGTTTATTCTGGCATCCGGATGATGATTCTAGCATGAAATTGCTTGGGCACCTTTTAATTTTTAAGATTTTGACACATTTAGCTCAAATGTACAGTCATGCGTAAAAACACATTTGAAGCTATGAAAAGATGATTATGGCTGTCAAACATAAACCAAACGATGTGGACTCATATCTCTTGCTGTATTTAGTTTATTCTGGCATCCGGATGATGATTCTAGCATGAAATTGTTTGGGTACCTTTTAATTTTTAAGATTTTGACACATTCAGCTCAAATGTACACAATTGCTGATTATGGCTGTCAAATCTAAACCAAACGTTGTGCACTCAAATCTTTTGCTGTATTTAGTTTATTTTGGCATCCGGATGATGATTCTAGCATGAAATTGCTTGGGCACCTGTTAATTTTTTAAGATTTTGACAAATTCAGCTCAAATATACAATCATGCGCTAAAAACGCATTTGAAGCTATAAAAAGATGATTATGGCTGTCAAACCTAAACCAAACGTTGTGCACTCATATCTCTTGCTGTATTTAGTTTATTCTGGCATCCGGATGATGATTCTAGCATGAAATTGTTTGGGCACCTGTTAATTTTAAAGATTTTGACACATTCAGCTCAAATGTACAGTCATGCGTAAAAACGCATATGAAGCTATAAAAAGATGATTATGGCTGTCAAACCTAAACCAAATGTTGTGCACTCAAATCTTTTGCTGTATTTAGTTTATTCTGGCATCCGTATGATGATTCTAGCATGAAATTGTTTGGGCACCTGTTAACTTTTAAGATTTTGACACATTCAGCTCAAATGTACACAATTGCTGATTATGGCTGTCAAATCTAAACCAAACGTTGTGCACTCAAATCTCTTGCTGTATTTAGTTTATTCTGGCATCCGGATGATGATTCTAGCATGAAATTGCTTGGGCACCTGTTAATTTTTAAGATTTTGATACATTCAGCTCAAATGTACAATCATGCGCTAAAAACGCATTTGAAGCTATAAAAAGATGATTATGGCTGTCAAACCTAAACCAAACGTTGTGCACTCATATCTCTTGCTGCATTTAGTTTATTCTGGCATCCGGATGATGATTCTAGCATAAAATTGCTTGGGCACCTGTTAATTTTTAAGATTTTGACACATTCATCTCAAATGTACACAATTGCTGATTATGGCAGTCAAATCTAAACCAAACTGTAATGACCCGACAGAGTCAATGAAAAACAGATCCCAGAAACGCAGGCTCAGAGGAGGAAAACAATCTCGATTTATTCTTTTGGGTAAACCGAGGAAACAAATCTTGCTCGCAGGCAAGACAACGAGATTTACAAATGTGCACTTGCACACAGGCAAGAAACACAGAGGTAACAAAAAACACTTGCAAAAGGCAAGGACGGAATAGTAAACACAAAACACTTGCAAAAGGCAAGGACTAGAAAAACACAAAACACTTGCAACCGGCAAGGACTACTCGAAATGTACACGGAATCAATCAACGCGGAAATACAAACAGAAAGCGACGCGGATATACACACGTGAATACAAACTTAACCAAGGACGACAGCTGATTCAAAAACTTTACCAAACAGGAGAACGCGGAGAACACTTGGACACAATGGTGAGCAAATAATAATCCGACAGCTGGCTGTGCTGTTCGGAGTCCTTTTATAGTCCTGATTGTCAACTCGATGCAGGTGCGGGGCTGGGGAACGCCCCCCTCTTTATTGGGACTGAAACACATACACAAGAACACAACAGGGCTGAGAACCGAACCATGACACAAACGTTGTGCACTCAAATCTCCTGCTATATTTAGTTTATACTGGCATCTGGATGATGATTCTAGCATGAAATTGCTTGGGCACCTGTGAATTTTTAAGATTTTGACAAATTCAGCTCAAATGTACAATCATGCGCTAAAAACGCATTTGAAGCTATAAAAAGATGATTATGGCTGTCAAACCTAAACCAAACGTTGTGCACTCATATCTCTTGCTGTATTTAGTTTATTCTGGCATCCGGATGATGATTCTAGCATGAAATTGTTTGAGCACCTGTTAATTTTTAAGATTTTGACACATTCAGCTCAAATGTACACAATTGTTGATTATGGCTGTCAAATCTAAACCAAACATTGTGCAATTAAATCTTTTGCTGTATTTAGTTTATTCTGGCATCCGGATGATGATTCTAGCATGAAATTGCTTGGGCACTTGTTAATTTTTAAGATTTTGACACATTCAGCTCAAATTTACAATCATGCGCTAAAAACGCATTTGAAGCTATGAAAAGATGATTATGGCTGTCAAACATAAACCAAACGATGTGGACTCATATCTCTTGCTGTATTTAGTTTATTCTGGCATCCGGATGATGATTCTAGCATGAAATTGTTTGGGTACCTTTTAATTTTTAAGATTTTGACACATTCAGCTCAAATGTACACAATTGCTGATTATGGCTGTCAAACCTAAACCAAACGTTGTGCACTCAAATCTCTTGCTGTATTTAGTTTATTCTGGCATCCGGATGATGATTCTAGCATGAAATTGCTTGGGCACCTTTTAATTTTTAAGATTTTGACACATTCATCTCAAATGTACAATCATGCGCTAAAAACGCTTTTGAAGCTATAAAAAGATGATTATGGCTGTCAAACCTAAACCAAACGTTGTGCACTCAAAACTATTGCTGTATTTAGTTTATTCTGGCATCCGTATGATGATTCTAGCATGAAATTGTTTGGGCACCTGTTAATTTTTAAGATTTTGACACATTCAGCTCAAATGTACACAATTGCTGATTATGGCTGTCAAATCTAAACCAAACGTTGTGCACTCAAATCTCTTGCTGTATTTAGTTTATTCTGGCATCTGGATAATGATTCTAGCATGAAATTGCTTGGGCACCTGTTAATTTTTAAGATTTTGATATATTCAGCTCAAATGTACAATCATGCGCTAAAAACGCATTTGAAGCTATAAAAAGATGATTATGGCTGTCAAACCTAAACCAAACGTTGTGCACTCAAATCTCTTGCTGTATTTAGTTTATTCTGGCATCCGGATGATGATTCTAGCATGAAATTGCTTGGGAACCTTTTAATTTTTAAGATTTTGACACATTCAGCTCAAATGTACAATCATGCGCTAAAAACGCTTTTGAAGCTCTAAAAAGATGTTTATGGCAATCAAACCTAAACCAAACGTTGTGCAATCAAATCTTTTGCTGTATTTAGTTTATTCTGGCAGCAGGATGATGATTCTAGCATGAAATTGCTTGGGCACCTGTTAATTTTTAAGATTTTGACACATTCAGCTCAAATGTACACAATTGCTGATTATGGCTGTCAAATCTAAACCAAACGTTGTGCACTCATATCTCTTGCTGTATTTAGTTTATTCTTGCATCCGGATGATGATTCTAGCATGAAATTGCTTGGGCACCTGTTAATTTTTTAAGATTTTGACACATTCATCTCAAATGTACACAATTGCTTATTATGGCAGTCAAATCTAAACCAAACGTTGTGCACTCAAATCTCTTGCTATATTTAGTTTATTCTGGCATCCGGATGATGATTCTAGCATGAAATTGCTTGGGCACCTGTTAATTTTTAAGATTTTGACACATTCAGCTCAAATGTACACAATTGCTGATAATGGCTGTCAAATCTAAACCAAAAGTTGTGCACTCATATCTTTTGCTGTATTTAGTTTAATTTGGGATCCGGATGATGATTCTAACATGAAATTGCTTGGGCACCTGTTAATTTTTAAGATTTTGACACATTCAGCTCAAATGTGCACAATTGCTGATTATGGCTGTCAAATCTAAACCAAAGGTTGTGCACTCAAATCTTTTGCTGTATTTAGTTTATTTTGGCATCCGGATGATGATTCTAGCATGAAATTGTTTGGGCACCTGTTAATTTTTAAGATTTTGACAAATTCAGCTCAAATGTACAATCATGCGCTAAAAACGCATTTGAAGCTATAAAAAGATGATTATGGCTGTCAAACCTAAATCAAACGTTGTGCACTCATATCTCTTGCTGTATTTAGTTTATTCTGGCATCCGGATGATGATTCTAGCATGAAATTGTTTGAGCATCTGTTAATTTTTAAGATTTTGACACATTCAGCTCAAATGTACACAATTGCTGATTATGGCTGTCAAATCTAAACCAAACATTGTGCAATTAAATCTTTTGCTGTATTTAGTTTATTCTGGCATCCGGATGATGATTCTAGCATGAAATTGCTTGGGCACTTGTTAATTTTTAAGATTTTGACACATTCAGCTCAAATGTACAATCATGCGCTAAAAACGCATTTGAAGCTATAAAAAGATGATTATGGCTGTCAAACATAAACCAAACGTTGTGCAATCAAATCTTTTGCTGTATTTAGTTTATTCTGGCATCCGGATGATGATTCTAGCATGAAATTGTTTGGGCACCTGTTAATTTTAAAGATTTTGACACATTCAGCTCAAATGTACAGTCATGCGTAAAAACGCATATGAAGCTATAAAAAGATGATTATGGCTGTCAAACCTAAACCAAACGTTTTGCACTCAAATCTCTTGCTGTATTTAGTTTATTCTGGCATCCGGATGATGATTCTAGCATGAAATTGTTTGGGCACCTGTTAATTTTTAAGATTTTAACACATTCAGCTCAAATGTACAATCATGCGCAAAAACGCATATGAAGCTATAAAAAGATGATTATGGCTGTCAAACCTAAACCAAACGTTTTGCAATCAAATCTTTTGCTGTATTTAGTTTATTCTGGCATCCGGATGATGATTCTAGCATGAAATTGTTTGGGCACCTGTTAATTTTAAAGATTTTGACACATTCAGCTCAAATGTACAGTCATGCGTAAAAACGCATATGAAGCTATAAAAAGATGATTATGGCTGTCAAACCTAAACCAAAGGTTGTGCACTAAAATCTTTTGCTGTATTTAGTTTAATTTGGGATCCGGATGATTTTTCTAGCATGAAATTGCTTGGGCACCTGTTAATTTTCAAGATTTTGACACATTCAGCTCAAATGTAAACATTTGCTGATTATGGCTGTCAAATCTAAACCAAAAGTTGTGCACTCATATCTTTTGCTGTATTTAGTTTAATTTGGGATCCGGATGATGATTCTAACATGAAATTGCTTGGGCACCTGTTAATTTTCAAGATTTTGACACATTCAGCTCAAATGTACACATTTGCTGATTATGGCTGTCAAATCTAAACCAAAGGTTGTGCACTCAAATCTTTTGCTGTATTTAGTTTATTTTGGCATCCGGATGATGATTCTAGCATGAAATTGTTTGGGCACCTGTTAATTTTTAAGATTTTGACAAATTCAGCTCAAATGTACAATCATGCGCTAAAAACGCATTTGAAGCTATAAAAAGATGATTATGGCTGTCAAACCTAAATCAAACGTTGTGCACTCATATCTCTTGCTGTATTTAGTTTATTCTGGCATCCGGATGATGATTCTAGCATGAAATTGTTTGAGCACCTGTTAATTTTTAAGATTTTGACACATTCAGCTCAAATGTACACAATTGCTGATTATGGCTGTCAAATCTAAACCAAACATTGTGCAATTAAATCTTTTGCTGTATTTAGTTTATTCTGGCATCCGGATGATGATTCTAGCATGAAATTGCTTGGGCACTTGTTAATTTTTAAGATTTTGACACATTCAGCTCAAATGTACAATCATGCGCTAAAAACGCATTTGAAGCTATAAAAAGATGATTATGGCTGTCAAACATAAACCAAACGTTGTGCAATCAAATCTTTTGCTGTATTTAGTTTATTCTGGCATCCGGATGATGATTCTAGCATGAAATTGTTTGGGCACCTGTTAATTTTAAAGATTTTGACACATTCAGCTCAAATGTACAGTCATGCGTAAAAACGCATATGAAGCTATAAAAAGATGATTATGGCTGTCAAACCTAAACCAAACGTTTTGCACTCAAATCTCTTGCTGTATTTAGTTTATTCTGGCATCCGGATGATGATTCTAGCATGAAATTGTTTGGGCACCTGTTAATTTTTAAGATTTTAACACATTCAGCTCAAATGTACAATCATGCGCAAAAACGCATATGAAGCTATAAAAAGATGATTATGGCTGTCAAACCTAAACCAAACGTTTTGCAATCAAATCTTTTGCTGTATTTAGTTTATTCTGGCATCCGGATGATGATTCTAGCATGAAATTGTTTGGGCACCTGTTAATTTTAAAGATTTTGACACATTCAGCTCAAATGTACAGTCATGCGTAAAAACGCATATGAAGCTATAAAAAGATGATTATGGCTGTCAAACCTAAACCAAAGGTTGTGCACTAAAATCTTTTGCTGTATTTAGTTTAATTTGGGATCCGGATGATTTTTCTAGCATGAAATTGCTTGGGCACCTGTTAATTTTCAAGATTTTGACACATTCAGCTCAAATGTAAACATTTGCTGATTATGGCTGTCAAATCTAAACCAAAAGTTGTGCACTCATATCTTTTGCTGTATTTAGTTTAATTTGGGATCCGGATGATGATTCTAACATGAAATTGCTTGGGCACCTGTTAATTTTCAAGATTTTGACACATTCAGCTCAAATGTACACATTTGCTGATTATGGCTGTCAAATCTAAACCAAAGGTTGTGCACTCAAATCTTTTGCTGTATTTAGTTTATTTTGGCATCCGGATGATGATTCTAGCATGAAATTGCTTGGGCACCTGTTAATTTTTAAGATTTTGACACATTCAGCTCAAATGTACACAATTGCAGATTATGGCTGTCAAATCTAAACCAAACGTTGTGCACTCAAATATTTTGCTGTATTTAGTTTATTTTGGCATCCGGATGATGATTCTAGCATGAAATTGCTTGGGCACCTGTTAATTTTTAAGATTTTGACACATTCAGCTCAAATGTACAATCATGCGCTACAAACGCATTTAAAGCAATAAAAAGGTGATTATGGCTGTCAAACCAAAACCAAACGTTGTGCACTCAAATCTTTTGCTGTATTTAGTTTATTTTGGCATCCGGATGATGATTCTAGCATGAAATTGCTTGGGCACCTGTTAATTTTTAAGATTTTTACACATTTAGCTCAAATGTACAATCATGCGCTAAAAACGCATTTAAAGCAATAAAAAGGTGATTATGGCTGTCAAACCTAAACCAAACGTGCACTCAAATCTTTTGCTGTATTTAGTTTATTTTGGCATCCGGATGATGATTCTAGCATGAAATTGCTTTGGCACCTGTTAATTTTTAAGATTTTGACACATTCAGCTCAAATGTACACAATTGCTGATTATGGCTGTCAAATCTAAACCAAACGTTGTGCACTCAAATCTTTTGCTGTATTTAGTTTATTTTGGCATCCGGATGATGATTCTAGCATGAAATTGCTTGGGCACCTGTTAATTTTTAAGATTTTGACACATTCAGCTCAAATGTACAATCATGCGCTAAAAACGCTTTTGAAGCTATAAAAAGATGATTATGGCTGTCAAACCTAAACCAAACGTTGTGCACTCAAAACTATTGCTGTATTTAGTTTATTCTGGCATCCGGATGATGATTCTCGCATGAAATTGCTTGGGCACCTGTTAATTTTTAAGATTTTGACACATTCAGCTCAAATGTACACAATTGCTGATTATGGCTGTCAAATCTAAACCAAACGTTGTGCACTCAAATCTTTTGCTGTATTTAGTTTATTTTGGCATCCGGATGATGATTCTAGCATGAAATTGCTTGGGCACCTGTTAATTTTTAAGATTTTGACACATTTAGCTCAAATGTACAATCATGCGCTAAAAACGCATTTAAAGCAATAAAAAGCTGATTATGGCTGTCAAACCTAAACCAAACGTTGTGCACTCAAATCTTTTGATGTATTTAGTTTATTTTGGCATCCGGATGATGATTCTCGCATGAAATTGCTTGGGCACCTGTTAATTTTTAAGATTTTGACACATTCAGCTCAAATGTACACAATTGCTGATTATGGCTGTCAAATCTAAACCAAACGTTGTGCACTCAAATCTTTTGCTGTATTTAGTTTATTTTGGCATCCGGATGATGATTCTAGCATGAAATTGCTTGGGCACCTGTTAATTTTTAAGATTTTGACACATTCAGCTCAAATGTACACAATTGCTGATTATGTCTGTCAAATCTAAACCAAACGTTGTGCACTCAAATCTTTTGCTGTATTTAGTTTATTCTGGCATCCGGATGATGATTCTAGCATTAAATTGTTTGGGCACCTGTTAATTTTTAAGATTTTGACACATTCGTCTCAAATGTACACAATTGCTGATTATGGCTGTCAAATCTAAACCAAACATTGTGCAATTAAATCTTTTGCTGTATTTAGTTTATTCTGGCATCCGGATGATGATTCTTGCATGAAATTGCTTGGGCACTTGTTAATTTTTAAGATTTTGACACATTCAGCTCAAATGTACAATCATGCGCTAAAAACGCATTTGAAGCTATAAAAAGATGATTATGGCTGTCAAACATAAACCAAACGTTATGCAATCAAATCTTTTGCTGTATTTAGTTTATTCTGGCATCCGGATGATGATTCTAGCATGAAATTGTTTGGGCACCTGTTAATTTTAAAGATTTTGACACATTCAGCTCAAATGTACAGTCATGCGTAAAAACGCATATGAAGCTATAAAAAGATGATTATGGCTGTCAAACCTAAACCAAAGGTTGTGCACTAAAATCTTTTGCTGTATTTAGTTTAATTTGGGATCCGGATGATTTTTCTAGCATGAAATTGCTTGGGCACCTGTTAATTTTCAAGATTTTGACACATTCAGTTCAAATGTACACATTTGCTGATTATGGCTGTCAAATCTAAACCAAAAGTTGTGCACTCATATCTTTTGCTGTATTTAGTTTATTTTTGCATCCGGATGATGATTCTAGCATGAAATTGCTTGGGCACCTGTTAATTTTTAAGATTTTGACACATTCAGCTCAAATGTACACAATTGCTGATTATGGCTGTCAAATCTAAACCAAACGTTGTGCACTCAAATCTTTTGCTGTATTTAGTTTATTTTGGCATCCGGATGATGATTCTAGCATGAAATTGCTTGGGCACCTGTTAATTTTTAAGATTTTGACACATTTAGCTCAAATGTACAATCATGCGCTAAAAACGCATTTAAAGCAATAAAAAGGTGATTATGGCTGTCAAACCTAAACCAAACGTTGTGCACGCAAATCTTTTGCTGTATTTAGTTTATTTTGGCATCCGGATGATGATTCTAGCATGAAATTGCTTGGGCACCTGTTAATTTTTAAGATTTTGACACATTCAGCTCAAATGTACACAATTGCTGATTATGGCTGTCAAATCTAAACCAAACGTTGTGCACTCAAATCTTTTGCTGTATTTAGTTTATTTTGGCATCCGGATGATGATTCTAGCATGAAATTGCTTGGGCACCTGTTAATTTTTAAGATTTTTACACATTTAGCTCAAATGTACAATCATGCGCTAAAAACGCATTTAAAGCAATAAAAAGGTGATTATGGCTGTCAAACCTAAACCAAACGTGCACTCAAATCTTTTGCTGTATTTAGTTTATTTTGGCATCCGGATGATGATTCTAGCATGAAATTGCTTTGGCACCTGTTAATTTTTAAGATTTTGATATATTCAGCTCAAATGTACAATCATGCGCTAAAAACGCATTTGAAGCTATAAAAAGATGATTATGGCTGTCAAACCTAAACCAAACGTTGTGCACTCAAATCTCTTGCTGTATTTAGTTTATTCTGGCATCCGGATGATGATTCTAGCATGAAATTGCTTGGGAACCTTTTAATTTTTAAGATTTTGACACATTCAGCTCAAATGTACAATCATGCGCTAAAAACGCTTTTGAAGCTCTAAAAACATGTTTATGGCAATCAAACCTAAACCAAACGTTGTGCAATCAAATCTTTTGCTGTATTTAGTTTATTCTGGCAGCAGGATGATGATTCTAGCATGAAATTGCTTGGGCACCTGTTAATTTTTAAGATTTTGACACATTCAGCTCAAATGTACACAATTGCTGATTATGGCTGTCAAATCTAAACCAAACGTTGTGCACTCATATCTCTTGCTGTATTTAGTTTATTCTTGCATCCGGATGATGATTCTAGCATGAAATTGCTTGGGCACCTGTTAATTTTTTAAGATTTTGACACATTCATCTCAAATGTACACAATTGCTTATTATGGCAGTCAAATCTAAACCAAACGTTGTGCACTCAAATCTCTTGCTATATTTAGTTTATTCTGGCATCCGGATGATGATTCTAGCATGAAATTGCTTGGGCACCTGTTAATTTTTAAGATTTTGACACATTCAGCTCAAATGTACACAATTGCTGATAATGGCTGTCAAATCTAAACCAAAAGTTGTGCACTCATATCTTTTGCTGTATTTAGTTTAATTTGGGATCCGGATGATGATTCTAACATGAAATTGCTTGGGCACCTGTTAATTTTTAAGATTTTGACACATTCAGCTCAAATGTGCACAATTGCTGATTATGGCTGTCAAATCTAAACCAAAGGTTGTGCACTCAAATCTTTTGCTGTATTTAGTTTATTTTGGCATCCGGATGATGATTCTAGCATGAAATTGTTTGGGCACCTGTTAATTTTTAAGATTTTGACAAATTCAGCTCAAATGTACAATCATGCGCTAAAAACGCATTTGAAGCTATAAAAAGATGATTATGGCTGTCAAACCTAAATCAAACGTTGTGCACTCATATCTCTTGCTGTATTTAGTTTATTCTGGCATCCGGATGATGATTCTAGCATGAAATTGTTTGAGCATCTGTTAATTTTTAAGATTTTGACACATTCAGCTCAAATGTACACAATTGCTGATTATGGCTGTCAAATCTAAACCAAACATTGTGCAATTAAATCTTTTGCTGTATTTAGTTTATTCTGGCATCCGGATGATGATTCTAGCATGAAATTGCTTGGGCACTTGTTAATTTTTAAGATTTTGACACATTCAGCTCAAATGTACAATCATGCGCTAAAAACGCATTTGAAGCTATAAAAAGATGATTATGGCTGTCAAACATAAACCAAACGTTGTGCAATCAAATCTTTTGCTGTATTTAGTTTATTCTGGCATCCGGATGATGATTCTAGCATGAAATTGTTTGGGCACCTGTTAATTTTAAAGATTTTGACACATTCAGCTCAAATGTACAGTCATGCGTAAAAACGCATATGAAGCTATAAAAAGATGATTATGGCTGTCAAACCTAAACCAAACGTTTTGCACTCAAATCTCTTGCTGTATTTAGTTTATTCTGGCATCCGGATGATGATTCTAGCATGAAATTGTTTGGGCACCTGTTAATTTTTAAGATTTTAACACATTCAGCTCAAATGTACAATCATGCGCAAAAACGCATATGAAGCTATAAAAAGATGATTATGGCTGTCAAACCTAAACCAAACGTTTTGCAATCAAATCTTTTGCTGTATTTAGTTTATTCTGGCATCCGGATGATGATTCTAGCATGAAATTGTTTGGGCACCTGTTAATTTTAAAGATTTTGACACATTCAGCTCAAATGTACAGTCATGCGTAAAAACGCATATGAAGCTATAAAAAGATGATTATGGCTGTCAAACCTAAACCAAAGGTTGTGCACTAAAATCTTTTGCTGTATTTAGTTTAATTTGGGATCCGGATGATTTTTCTAGCATGAAATTGCTTGGGCACCTGTTAATTTTCAAGATTTTGACACATTCAGCTCAAATGTACACATTTGCTGATTATGGCTGTCAAATCTAAACCAAAAGTTGTGCACTCATATCTTTTGCTGTATTTAGTTTATTTTTGCATCCGGATGATGATTCTAGCATGAAATTGCTTGGGCACCTGTTAATTTTTAAGATTTTGACACATTCAGCTCAAATGTACACAATTGCTGATTATGGCTGTCAAATCTAAACCAAACGTTGTGCACTCAAATCTTTTGCTGTATTTAGTTTATTTTGGCATCCGGATGATGATTCTAGCATGAAATTGCTTGGGCACCTGTTAATTTTTAAGATTTTGACACATTTAGCTCAAATGTACAATCATGCGCTAAAAACGCATTTAAAGCAATAAAAAGGTGATTATGGCTGTCAAACCTAAACCAAACGTTGTGCACTCAAATCTTTTGCTGTATTTAGTTTATTTTGGCATCCGGATGATGATTCTAGCATGAAATTGCTTGGGCACCTGTTAATTTTTAAGATTTTGACACATTCAGCTCAAATGTACACAATTGCTGATTATGGCTGTCAAATCTAAACCAAACGTTGTGCACTCAAATCTTTTGCTGTATTTAGTTTATTTTGGCATCCGGATGATGATTCTAGCATGAAATTGCTTGGGCACCTGTTAATTTTTAAGATTTTGACAAATTCAGCTCAAATGTACAATCATGCGCTAAAAACGCATTTGAAGCTATAAAAAGATGATTATGGCTGTCAAACCTAAATCAAACGTTGTGCACTCATATCTCTTGCTGTATTTAGTTTATTCTGGCATCCGGATGATGATTCTAGCATGAAATTGTTTGAGCACCTGTTAATTTTTAAGATTTTGACACATTCAGCTCAAATGTACACAATTGCTGATTATGGCTGTCAAATCTAAACCAAACATTGTGCAATTAAATCTTTTGCTGTATTTAGTTTATTCTGGCATCCGGATGATGATTCTAGCATGAAATTGCTTGGGCACTTGTTAATTTTTAAGATTTTGACACATTCAGCTCAAATGTACAATCATGCGCTAAAAACGCATTTGAAGCTATAAAAAGATGATTATGGCTGTCAAACATAAACCAAACGTTGTGCAATCAAATCTTTTGCTGTATTTAGTTTATTCTGGCATCCGGATGATGATTCTAGCATGAAATTGTTTGGGCACCTGTTAATTTTAAAGATTTTGACACATTCAGCTCAAATGTACAGTCATGCGTAAAAACGCATATGAAGCTATAAAAAGATGATTATGGCTGTCAAACCTAAACCAAACGTTTTGCACTCAAATCTCTTGCTGTATTTAGTTTATTCTGGCATCCGGATGATGATTCTAGCATGAAATTGTTTGGGCACCTGTTAATTTTTAAGATTTTAACACATTCAGCTCAAATGTACAATCATGCGCAAAAACGCATATGAAGCTATAAAAAGATGATTATGGCTGTCAAACCTAAACCAAACGTTTTGCAATCAAATCTTTTGCTGTATTTAGTTTATTCTGGCATCCGGATGATGATTCTAGCATGAAATTGTTTGGGCACCTGTTAATTTTAAAGATTTTGACACATTCAGCTCAAATGTACAGTCATGCGTAAAAACGCATATGAAGCTATAAAAAGATGATTATGGCTGTCAAACCTAAACCAAAGGTTGTGCACTAAAATCTTTTGCTGTATTTAGTTTAATTTGGGATCCGGATGATTTTTCTAGCATGAAATTGCTTGGGCACCTGTTAATTTTCAAGATTTTGACACATTCAGCTCAAATGTAAACATTTGCTGATTATGGCTGTCAAATCTAAACCAAAAGTTGTGCACTCATATCTTTTGCTGTATTTAGTTTAATTTGGGATCCGGATGATGATTCTAACATGAAATTGCTTGGGCACCTGTTAATTTTCAAGATTTTGACACATTCAGCTCAAATGTACACATTTGCTGATTATGGCTGTCAAATCTAAACCAAAGGTTGTGCACTCAAATCTTTTGCTGTATTTAGTTTATTTTGGCATCCGGATGATGATTCTAGCATGAAATTGCTTGGGCACCTGTTAATTTTTAAGATTTTGACACATTCAGCTCAAATGTACACAATTGCAGATTATGGCTGTCAAATCTAAACCAAACGTTGTGCACTCAAATCTTTTGCTGTATTTAGTTTATTTTGGCATCCGGATGATGATTCTAGCATGAAATTGCTTGGGCACCTGTTAATTTTTAAGATTTTGACACATTCAGCTCAAATGTACAATCATGCGCTACAAACGCATTTAAAGCAATAAAAAGGTGATTATGGCTGTCAAACCAAAACCAAACGTTGTGCACTCAAATCTTTTGCTGTATTTAGTTTATTTTGGCATCCGGATGATGATTCTAGCATGAAATTGCTTGGGCACCTGTTAATTTTTAAGATTTTTACACATTTAGCTCAAATGTACAATCATGCGCTAAAAACGCATTTAAAGCAATAAAAAGGTGATTATGGCTGTCAAACCTAAACCAAACGTGCACTCAAATCTTTTGCTGTATTTAGTTTATTTTGGCATCCGGATGATGATTCTAGCATGAAATTGCTTTGGCACCTGTTAATTTTTAAGATTTTGACACATTCAGCTCAAATGTACACAATTGCTGATTATGGCTGTCAAATCTAAACCAAACGTTGTGCACTCAAATCTTTTGCTGTATTTAGTTTATTTTGGCATCCGGATGATGATTCTAGCATGAAATTGCTTGGGCACCTGTTAATTTTTAAGATTTTGACACATTCAGCTCAAATGTACAATCATGCGCTAAAAACGCTTTTGAAGCTATAAAAAGATGATTATGGCTGTCAAACCTAAACCAAACGTTGTGCACTCAAAACTATTGCTGTATTTAGTTTATTCTGGCATCCGGATGATGATTCTCGCATGAAATTGCTTGGGCACCTGTTAATTTTTAAGATTTTGACACATTCAGCTCAAATGTACACAATTGCTGATTATGGCTGTCAAATCTAAACCAAACGTTGTGCACTCAAATCTTTTGCTGTATTTAGTTTATTTTGGCATCCGGATGATGATTCTAGCATGAAATTGCTTGGGCACCTGTTAATTTTTAAGATTTTGACACATTTAGCTCAAATGTACAATCATGCGCTAAAAACGCATTTAAAGCAATAAAAAGCTGATTATGGCTGTCAAACCTAAACCAAACGTTGTGCACTCAAATCTTTTGATGTATTTAGTTTATTTTGGCATCCGGATGATGATTCTCGCATGAAATTGCTTGGGCACCTGTTAATTTTTAAGATTTTGACACATTCAGCTCAAATGTACACAATTGCTGATTATGTCTGTCAAATCTAAACCAAACGTTGTGCACTCAAATCTTTTGCTGTATTTAGTTTATTCTGGCATCCGGATGATGATTCTAGCATTAAATTGTTTGGGCACCTGTTAATTTTTAAGATTTTGACACATTCGTCTCAAATGTACACAATTGCTGATTATGGCTGTCAAATCTAAACCAAACATTGTGCAATTAAATCTTTTGCTGTATTTAGTTTATTCTGGCATCCGGATGATGATTCTTGCATGAAATTGCTTGGGCACTTGTTAATTTTTAAGATTTTGACACATTCAGCTCAAATGTACAATCATGCGCTAAAAACGCATTTGAAGCTATAAAAAGATGATTATGGCTGTCAAACATAAACCAAACGTTATGCAATCAAATCTTTTGCTGTATTTAGTTTATTCTGGCATCCGGATGATGATTCTAGCATGAAATTGTTTGGGCACCTGTTAATTTTAAAGATTTTGACACATTCAGCTCAAATGTACAGTCATGCGTAAAAACGCATATGAAGCTATAAAAAGATGATTATGGCTGTCAAACCTAAACCAAACGTTTTGCACTCAAATCTCTTGCTGTATTTAGTTTATTCTGGCATCCGGATGATGATTCTAGCATGAAATTGTTTGGGCACCTGTTAATTTTTAAGATTTTAACACATTCAGCTCAAATGTACAATCATGCGCAAAAACGCATATGAAGCTATAAAAAGATGATTATGGCTGTCAAACCTAAACCAAACGTTTTGCAATCAAATCTTTTGCTGTATTTAGTTTATTCTGGCATCCGGATGATGATTCTAGCATGAAATTGTTTGGGCACCTGTTAATTTTAAAGATTTTGACACATTCAGCTCAAATGTACAGTCATGCGTAAAAACGCATATGAAGCTATAAAAAGATGATTATGGCTGTCAAACCTAAACCAAAGGTTGTGCACTAAAATCTTTTGCTGTATTTAGTTTAATTTGGGATCCGGATGATTTTTCTAGCATGAAATTGCTTGGGCACCTGTTAATTTTCAAGATTTTGACACATTCAGCTCAAATGTACACATTTGCTGATTATGGCTGTCAAATCTAAACCAAAAGTTGTGCACTCATATCTTTTGCTGTATTTAGTTTATTTTTGCATCCGGATGATGATTCTAGCATGAAATTGCTTGGGCACCTGTTAATTTTTAAGATTTTGACACATTCAGCTCAAATGTACACAATTGCTGATTATGGCTGTCAAATCTAAACCAAACGTTGTGCACTCAAATCTTTTGCTGTATTTAGTTTATTTTGGCATCCGGATGATGATTCTAGCATGAAATTGCTTGGGCACCTGTTAATTTTTAAGATTTTGACACATTTAGCTCAAATGTACAATCATGCGCTAAAAACGCATTTAAAGCAATAAAAAGGTGATTATGGCTGTCAAACCTAAACCAAACGTTGTGCACTCAAATCTTTTGCTGTATTTAGTTTATTTTGGCATCCGGATGATGATTCTAGCATGAAATTGCTTGGGCACCTGTTAATTTTTAAGATTTTGACACATTCAGCTCAAATGTACACAATTGCTGATTATGGCTGTCAAATCTAAACCAAACGTTGTGCACTCAAATCTTTTGCTGTATTTAGTTTATTTTGGCATCCGGATGATGATTCTAGCATGAAATTGCTTGGGCACCTGTTAATTTTTAAGATTTTTACACATTTAGCTCAAATGTACAATCATGCGCTAAAAACGCATTTAAAGCAATAAAAAGGTGATTATGGCTGTCAAACCTAAACCAAACGTGCACTCAAATCTTTTGCTGTATTTAGTTTATTTTGGCATCCGGATGATGATTCTAGCATGAAATTGCTTTGGCACCTGTTAATTTTTAAGATTTTGACACATTCAGCTCAAATGTACACAATTGCTGATTATGGCTGTCAAATCTAAACCAAACGTTGTGCACTCAAATCTTTTGCTGTATTTAGTTTATTTTGGCATCCGGATGATGATTCTAGCATGAAATTGCTTGGGCACCTGTTAATTTTTAAGATTTTGACACATTCAGCTCAAATGTACACAATTGCTGATTATGGCTGTCAAATCTAAACCAAACGTTGTGCACTCAAATCTTTTGCTGTATTTAGTTTATTTTGGCATCCGGATGATGATTCTAGCATGAAATTGCTTGGGCACCTATTAATTTTTAAGATTTTGACACATTCAGCTCAAATGTACACAATTGCTGATTATGGCTGTCAAACCTAAACCAAACGTTGTGCACTCAAATCTTTTGCTGTATTTAGTTTATTTTGGCATCCGGATGATGATTCTAGCATGAAATTGCTTGGGCACCTGTTAATTTTTAAGATTTTGACACATTCAGCTCAAATGTACACAATTGCTGATTATGGCTGTCAAATCTAAACCAAACGTTGTGCACTCAAATCTTTTGCTGTATTTAGTTTATTTTGGCATCCGGATGATGATTCTAGCATGAAATTGCTTGGGCACCTGTTAATTTTTAAGATTTTGACACATTTAGCTCAAATGTACAATCATGCGCTAAAAACGCATTTAAAGCAATAAAAAGCTGATTATGGCTGTCAAACCTAAACCAAACGTTGTGCACTCAAATCTTTTGCTGTATTTAGTTTATTTTGGCATCCGGATGATGATTCTCGCATGAAATTGCTTGGGCACCTGTTAATTTTTAAGATTTTGACACATTCAGCTCAAATGTACACAATTGCTGATTATGGCTGTCAAATCTAAACCAAACGTTGTGCACTCAAATCTTTTGCTGTATTTAGTTTATTTTGGCATCCGGATGATGATTCTAGCATGAAATTGCTTGGGCACCTGTTAATTTTTAAGATTTTGACACATTCAGCTCAAATGTACACAATTGCTGATTATGGCTGTCAAATCTAAACCAAACGTTGTGCACTCAAATCTTTTGCTGTATTTAGTTTATTTTGGCATCCGGATGATGATTCTCGCATGAAATTGCTTGGGCACCTGTTAATTTTTAAGATTTTGACACATTCATCTCAAATGTACACAATTGCTGAATATGGCTGTCAAATCTAAACCAACAGTTGTGCACTCAAATCTTTTGCTGTATTTAGTTTAATTTGGGATCCGGATGATGATTCTAACATGAAATTGCTTGGGCACCTGTTAATTTTTAAGATTTTGACACATTCAGTTCAAATGTACACAATTGCTGATTATGGCTGTCAAATCTAAACCAAAGGTTGTGCACTCAAATCTTTTGCTGTATTTAGTTTATTTTGGCATCCGGATGATGATTCTAGCATGAAATTGCTTGGACACCTGTTAATTTTTAAGATTTTGACACATTTAGCTCAAATGTACAATCATGCGCTGAAAACGCATTTAAAAGCAATAAAAAGGTGATTATGACTGTCAAACCTAAACCAAACGTTGTGCACTCAAATCTTTGGCTGTATTTAGTTTTATTTGGGATCCGGATGATGATTCTAGCATGAAATTGCTTGGGCACCTATTAATTTTTAAGATTTTGACACATTCAGCTCAAATGTACACAATTGCTGATTATGGCTGTCAAATCTAAACCAAACGTTGTGGACTCAAATCTTTTGCTGTATTTAGTTTATTTTGGCATCCGGATGGTGATTCTAGCATGAAATTGCTTGGGCACCTGTTAATTTTTAAGATTTTAACACATTCAGCTCAAATGTACAATCATGCGCAAAAACGCATTTAAAGCAATAAAAAGATGATTATGGCTGTCAAACCTAAACCAAACGTTGTGCACTAAAATCTTTTGCTGTATTTAGTTTAATTTGGGATCCGGATGATTTTTCTAGCATGAAATTGCTTGGGCACCTGTTAATTTTCAAGATTTTGACACATTCAGCTCAAATGTAAACATTTGCTGATTATGGCTGTCAAATCTAAACCAAAGGCTGTGCACTCAAATCTTTTGCTGTATTTAGTTTATTTTTGCATCCGGATGATGATTCTAGCATGAAATTGCTTGGGCACCTGTTAATTTTTAAGATTTTGACACATTCAGCTCAAATGTACACAATTGCTGATTATGGCTGTCAAATCTAAACCAAACGTTGTGCACTCAAATCTTTTGCTGTATTTAGTTTATTTTGGCATCCGGATGATGATTCTAGCATGAAATTGCTTGGGCACCTGTTAATTTTTAAGATTTTGACACATTTAGCTCAAATGTACAATCATGCGCTAAAAACGCATTTAAAGCAATAAAAAGCTGATTATGGCTGTCAAACCTAAACCAAACGTTGTGCACTCAAATCTTTTGCTGTATTTAGTTTATTTTGGCATCCGGATGATGATTCTCGCATGAAATTGCTTGGGCACCTGTTAATTTGTAAGATTTTGACACATTCAGCTCAAATGTACACAATTGCTGATTATGGCTGTCAAATCTAAACCAAACGTTGTGCACTCAAATCTTTTGCTGTATTTAGTTTATTTTGGCATCCGGATGATGATTCTAGCATGAAATTGCTTGGGCACCTGTTAATTTTTAAGATTTTGACACATTCAGCTCAAATGTACACAATTGCTGATTATGGCTGTCAAATCTAAACCAAACGTTGTGCACTCAAATCTTTTGCTGTATTTAGTTTATTTTGGCATCCGGATGATGATTCTAGCATGAAATTGCTTGGACACCTGTTAATTTTTAAGATTTTGACACATTTAGCTCAAATGTACAATCATGCGCTGAAAACGCATTTAAAAGCAATAAAAAGGTGATTATGACTGTCAAACCTAAACCAAACGTTGTGCACTCAAATCTTTGGCTGTATTTAGTTTTATTTGGGATCCGGATGATGATTCTAGCATGAAATTGCTTGGGCACCTGTTAATTTTTAAGATTTTGACACATTCAGCTCAAATGTACACAATTGCTGATTATGGCTGTCAAATCTAAACCAAACGTTGTGGACTCAAATCTTTTGCTGTATTTAGTTTATTTTGGCATCCGGATGGTGATTCTAGCATGAAATTGCTTGGGCACCTGTTAATTTTTAAGATTTTAACACATTCAGCTCAAATGTACAATCATGCGCAAAAACGCATTTAAAGCAATAAAAAGATGATTATGGCTGTCAAACCTAAACCAAACGTTGTGCACTAAAATCTTTTGCTGTATTTAGTTTAATTTGGGATCCGGATGATTTTTCTAGCATGAAATTGCTTGGGCACCTGTTAATTTTCAAGATTTTGACACATTCAGCTCAAATGTAAACATTTGCTGATTATGGCTGTCAAATCTAAACCAAAGGCTGTGCACTCAAATCTTTTGCTGTATTTAGTTTATTTTTGCATCCGGATGATGATTCTAGCATGAAATTGCTTGGGCACCTGTTAATTTTTAAGATTTTGACACATTCAGCTCAAATGTACACAATTGCTGATTATGGCTGTCAAATCTAAACCAAACGTTGTGCACTCAAATCTTTTGCTGTATTTAGTTTATTTTGGCATCCGGATGATGATTCTAGCATGAAATTGCTTGGGCACCTGTTAATTTTTAAGATTTTGACACATTCAGTTCAAATGTACACAATTGCTGATTATGGCTGTCAAATCTAAACCAAAGGTTGTGCACTCAAATCTTTTGCTGTATTTAGTTTATTTTGGCATCCGGATGATGATTCTAGCATGAAATTGCTTGGACACCTGTTAATTTTTAAGATTTTGACACATTTAGCTCAAATGTACAATCATGCGCTGAAAACGCATTTAAAAGCAATAAAAAGGTGATTATGACTGTCAACCCTAAACCAAACGTTGTGCACTCAAATCTTTGGCTGTATTTAGTTTTATTTGGGATCCGGATGATGATTCTAGCATGAAATTGCTTGGGCACCTATTAATTTTTAAGATTTTGACACATTCAGCTCAAATGTACACAATTGCTGATTATGGCTGTCAAATCTAAACCAAACGTTGTGGACTCAAATCTTTTGCTGTATTTAGTTTATTTTGGCATCCGGATGGTGATTCTAGCATGAAATTGCTTGGGCACCTGTTAATTTTTAAGATTTTAACACATTCAGCTCAAATGTACAATCATGCGCAAAAACGCATTTAAAGCAATAAAAAGATGATTATGGCTGTCAAACCTAAACCAAACGTTGTGCACTAAAATCTTTTGCTGTATTTAGTTTAATTTGGGATCCGGATGATTTTTCTAGCATGAAATTGCTTGGGCACCTGTTAATTTTCAAGATTTTGACACATTCAGCTCAAATGTAAACATTTGCTGATTATGGCTGTCAAATCTAAACCAAAGGCTGTGCACTCAAATCTTTTGCTGTATTTAGTTTATTTTGGCATCCGGATGATGATTCTAGCATGAAATTGCTTGGGCACCTGTTAATTTTTAAGATTTTGACACATTTAGCTCAAATGTACAATCATGCGCTAAAAACGCATTTAAAGCAATAAAAAGCTGATTATGGCTGTCAAACCTAAACCAAACGTTGTGCACTCAAATCTTTTGCTGTATTTAGTTTATTTTGGCATCCGGATGATGATTCTAGCATGAAATTGCTTGGGCACCTGTTAATTTTTAAGATTTTGACACATTCATCTCAAATGTACACAATTGCTGAATATGGCTGTCAAATCTAAACCAACAGTTGTGCACTCAAATCTTTTGCTGTATTTAGTTTAATTTGGGATCCGGATGATGATTCTAACATGAAATTGCTTGGGCACCTGTTAATTTTTAAGATTTTGACACATTCAGTTCAAATGTACACAATTGCTGATTATGGCTGTCAAATCTAAACCAAAGGTTGTGCACTCAAATCTTTTGCTGTATTTAGTTTATTTTGGCATCCGGATGATGATTCTAGCATGAAATTGCTTGGACACCTGTTAATTTTTAAGATTTTGACACATTTAGCTCAAATGTACAATCATGCGCTGAAAACGCATTTAAAAGCAATAAAAAGGTGATTATGACTGTCAAACCTAAACCAAACGTTGTGCACTCAAATCTTTGGCTGTATTTAGTTTTATTTGGGATCCGGATGATGATTCTAGCATGAAATTGCTTGGGCACCTATTAATTTTTAAGATTTTGACACATTCAGCTCAAATGTACAATCATGCGCTAAAAACGCATTTAAAGCAATAAAAAGCTGATTATGGCTGTCAAACCTAAACCAAACGTTGTGCACTAAAATCTTTTGCTGTATTTAGTTTAATTTGGGATCCGGATGATTTTTCTAGCATGAAATTGCTTGGGCACCTGTTAATTTTCAAGATTTTGACACATTCAGCTCAAATGTAAACATTTGCTGATTATGGCTGTCAAATCTAAACCAAAGGCTGTGCACTCAAATCTTTTGCTGTATTTAGTTTATTTTTGCATCCGGATGATGATTCTAGCATGAAATTGCTTGGGCACCTGTTAATTTTTAAGATTTTGACACATTCAGCTCAAATGTACACAATTGCTGATTATGGCTGTCAAATCTAAACCAAACGTTGTGCACTCAAATCTTTTGCTGTATTTAGTTTATTTTGGCATCCGGATGATGATTCTAGCATGAAATTGCTTGGGCACCTGTTAATTTTTAAGATTTTGACACATTTAGCTCAAATGTACAATCATGCGCTAAAAACGCATTTAAAGCAATAAAAAGCTGATTATGGCTGTCAAACCTAAACCAAACGTTGTGCACTCAAATCTTTTGCTGTATTTAGTTTATTTTGGCATCCGGATGATGATTCTCGCATGAAATTGCTTGGGCACCTGTTAATTTGTAAGATTTTGACACATTCAGCTCAAATGTACACAATTGCTGATTATGGCTGTCAAATCTAAACCAAACGTTGTGCACTCAAATCTTTTGCTGTATTTAGTTTATTTTGGCATCCGGATGATGATTCTAGCATGAAATTGCTTGAGCACCTGTTAATTTTTAAGATTTTGACACATTCAGCTCAAATGTACACAATTGCTGATTATGGCTGTCAAATCTAAACCAAACGTTGTGCACTCAAATCTTTTGCTGTATTTAGTTTATTTTGGCATCCGGATGATGATTCTAGCATGAAATTGCTTGGACACCTGTTAATTTTTAAGATTTTGACACATTTAGCTCAAATGTACAATCATGCGCTGAAAACGCATTTAAAAGCAATAAAAAGGTGATTATGACTGTCCAACCTAAACCAAACGTTGTGCACTCAAATCTTTGGCTGTATTTAGTTTTATTTGGGATCCGGATGATGATTCTAGCATGAAATTGCTTGGGCACCTGTTAATTTTTAAGATTTTGACACATTCAGCTCAAATGTACACAATTGCTGATTATGGCTGTCAAATCTAAACCAAACGTTGTGGACTCAAATCTTTTGCTGTATTTAGTTTATTTTGGCATCCGGATGGTGATTCTAGCATGAAATTGCTTGGGCACCTGTTAATTTTTAAGATTTTAACACATTCAACTCAAATGTACAATCATGCGCAAAAACGCATTTAAAGCAATAAAAAGATGATTATGGCTGTCAAACCTAAACCAAACGTTGTGCACTCAAATCTTTTGCTGTATTTAGTTTATTTTGGCATCCGGATGATGATTCTCGCATGAAATTGCTTGGGCACCTGTTAATTTGTAAGATTTTGACACATTCAGCTCAAATGTACACAATTGCTGATTATGGCTGTCAAATCTAAACCAAACGTTGTGCACTCAAATCTTTTGCTGTATTTAGTTTATTTTGGCATCCGGATGATGATTCTAGCATGAAATTGCTTGGGCACCTGTTAATTTGTAAGATTTTGACACATTCAGCTCAAATGTACACAATTGCTGATTATGGCTGTCAAATCTAAACCAAACGTTGTGCACTCAAATCTTTTGCTGTATTTAGTTTATTTTGGCATCCGGATGATGATTCTAGCATGAAATTGCTTGGGCACCTGTTAATTTTTAAGATTTTGACACATTCAGCTCAAATGTACACAATTGCTGATTATGGCTGTCAAATCTAAACCAAACGTTGTGCACTCAAATCTTTTGCTGTATTTAGTTTATTTTGGCATCCGGATGATGATTCTAGCATGAAATTGCTTGGACACCTGTTAATTTTTAAGATTTTGACACATTTAGCTCAAATGTACAATCATGCGCTGAAAACGCATTTAAAAGCAATAAAAAGGTGATTATGGCTGTCAAACCTAAACCAAACATTGTGCACTCAAATCATTTGCTGTATTTAGTTTATTTTTGCATCCGGATGATGATTCTAGCATGAAATTTCTTGGGCACCTGTTAATTTTTAAGATTTTGACACATTCAGCTCAAATGTACACAATTGCTGATTATGGCTGTCAAATCTAAACCAAACGTTGTGCACTCAAATCTTTTGCTGTATTTAGTTTATTTTGGCATCCGGATGATGATTCTAGCATGAAATTGCTTGGACACCTGTTAATTTGTAAGATTTTGACACATTTAGCTCAAATGTACAATCATGCGCTGAAAACGCATTTAAAAGCAATAAAAAGGTGATTATGACTGTCAAACCTAAACCAAACGTTGTGCACTCAAATCTTTGGCTGTATTTAGTTTTATTTGGGATACGGATGATGATTCTAGCATGAAATTGCTTGGGCACCTGTTAATTTTTAAGATTTTGACACATTCAGCTCAAATGTACACAATTGCTGATTATGGCTGTCAAATCTAAACCAAACGTTGTGGACTCAAATCTTTTGCTGTATTTAGTTTATTTTGGCATCCGGATGGTGATTCTAGCATGAAATTGCTTGGGCACCTGTTAATTTTTAAGATTTTAACACATTCAGCTCAAATGTACAATCATGCGCAAAAACGCATTTAAAGCAATAAAAAGATGATTATGGCTGTCAAACCTAAACCAAACGTTGTGCACTAAAATCTTTTGCTGTATTTAGTTTAATTTGGGATCCGGATGATTTTTCTAGCATGAAATTGCTTGGGCACCTGTTAATTTTCAAGATTTTGACACATTCAGCTCAAATGTAAACATTTGCTGATTATGGCTGTCAAATCTAAACCAAAGGCTGTGCACTCAAATCTTTTGCTGTATTTAGTTTATTTTTGCATCCGGATGATGATTCTAGCATGAAATTGCTTGGGCACCTGTTAATTTTTAAGATTTTGACACATTCAGCTCAAATGTACACAATTGCTGATTATGGCTGTCAAATCTAAACCAAACGTTGTGCACTCAAATCTTTTGCTGTATTTAGTTTATTTTGGCATCCGGATGATGATTCTAGCATGAAATTGCTTGGGCACCTGTTAATTTTTAAGATTTTGACACATTTAGCTCAAATGTACAATCATGCGCTAAAAACGCATTTTAAAGCAATAAAAAGCTGATTATGGCTGTCAAACCTAAACCAAACGTTGTGCACTCAAATCTTTTGCTGTATTTAGTTTATTTTGGCATCCGGATGATGATTCTCGCATGAAATTGCTTGGGCACCTGTTAATTTGTAAGATTTTGACACATTCAGCTCAAATGTACACAATTGCTGATTATGGCTGTCAAATCTAAACCAAACGTTGTGCACTCAAATCTTTTGCTGTATTTAGTTTATTTTGGCATCCGGATGATGATTCTAGCATGAAATTGCTTGGGCACCTGTTAATTTTTAAGATTTTGACACATTCAGCTCAAATGTACACAATTGCTGATTATGGCTGTCAAATCTAAACCAAACGTTGTGCACTCAAATCTTTTGCTGTATTTAGTTTATTTTGGCATCCGGATGATGATTCTAGCATGAAATTGCTTGGACACCTGTTAATTTTTAAGATTTTGACACATTTAGCTCAAATGTACAATCATGCGCTGAAAACGCATTTAAAAGCAATAAAAAGGTGATTATGACTGTCAAACCTAAACCAAACGTTGTGCACTCAAATCTTTGGCTGTATTTAGTTTTATTTGGGATCCGGATGATGATTCTAGCATGAAATTGCTTGGGCACCTGTTAATTTTTAAGATTTTGACACATTCAGCTCAAATGTACACAATTGCTGATTATGGCTGTCAAATCTAAACCAAACGTTGTGGACTCAAATCTTTTGCTGTATTTAGTTTATTTTGGCATCCGGATGGTGATTCTAGCATGAAATTGCTTGGGCACCTGTTAATTTTTAAGATTTTAACACATTCAGCTCAAATGTACAATCATGCGCAAAAACGCATTTAAAGCAATAAAAAGATGATTATGGCTGTCAAACCTAAACCAAACGTTGTGCACTAAAATCTTTTGCTGTATTTAGTTTAATTTGGGATCCGGATGATTTTTCTAGCATGAAATTGCTTGGGCACCTGTTAATTTTCAAGATTTTGACACATTCAGCTCAAATGTAAACATTTGCTGATTATGGCTGTCAAATCTAAACCAAAGGCTGTGCACTCAAATCTTTTGCTGTATTTAGTTTATTTTTGCATCCGGATGATTATTCTAGCATGAAATTGCTTGGGCACCTGTTAATTTTTAAGATTTTGACACATTCAGCTCAAATGTACACAATTGCTGATTATGGCTGTCAAATCTAAACCAAACGTTGTGCACTCAAATCTTTTGCTGTATTTAGTTTATTTTGGCATCCGGATGATGATTCTAGCATGAAATTGCTTGGGCACCTGTTAATTTTTAAGATTTTGACACATTTAGCTCAAATGTACAATCATGCGCTAAAAACGCATTTAAAGCAATAAAAAGCTGATTATGGCTGTCAAACCTAAACCAAACGTTGTGCACTCAAATCTTTTGCTGTATTTAGTTTATTTTGGCATCCGGATGATGATTCTCGCATGAAATTGCTTGGGCACCTGTTAATTTTTAAGATTTTGACACATTCATCTCAAATGTACACAATTGCTGAATATGGCTGTCAAATCTAAACCAACAGTTGTGCACTCAAATCTTTTGCTGTATTTAGTTTAATTTGGGATCCGGATGATGATTCTAACATGAAATTGCTTGGGCACCTGTTAATTTTTAAGATTTTGACACATTCAGTTCAAATGTACACAATTGCTGATTATGGCTGTCAAATCTAAACCAAAGGTTGTGCACTCAAATCTTTTGCTGTATTTAGTTTATTTTGGCATCCGGATGATGATTCTAGCATGAAATTGCTTGGACACCTGTTAATTTTTAAGATTTTGACACATTTAGCTCAAATGTACAATCATGCGCTGAAAACGCATTTAAAAGCAATAAAAAGGTGATTATGACTGTCAAACCTAAACCAAACGTTGTGCACTCAAATCTTTGGCTGTATTTAGTTTTATTTGGGATCCGGATGATGATTCTAGCATGAAATTGCTTGGGCACCTATTAATTTTTAAGATTTTGACACATTCAGCTCAAATGTACACAATTGCTGATTATGGCTGTCAAATCTAAACCAAACGTTGTGGACTCAAATCTTTTGCTGTATTTAGTTTATTTTGGCATCCGGATGGTGATTCTAGCATGAAATTGCTTGGGCACCTGTTAATTTTTAAGATTTTAACACATTCAGCTCAAATGTACAATCATGCGCAAAAACGCATTTAAAGCAATAAAAAGATGATTATGGCTGTCAAACCTAAACCAAACGTTGTGCACTAAAATCTTTTGCTGTATTTAGTTTAATTTGGGATCCGGATGATTTTTCTAGCATGAAATTGCTTGGGCACCTGTTAATTTTTAAGATTTTGACACATTCAGCTCAAATGTACACAATTGCTGATTATGGCTGTCAAACTAAACCAAACGTTGTGCACTCAAATCTTTTGCTGTATTTAGTTTATTTTGGCATCCGGATGATGATTCTAGCATGAAATTGCTTGGGCACCTGTTAATTTTTAAGATTTTGACACATTTAGCTCAAATGTACAATCATGCGCTAAAAACGCATTTAAAGCAATAAAAAGCTGATTATGGCTGTCAAACCTAAACCAAACGTTGTGCACTCAAATCTTTTGCTGTATTTAGTTTATTTTGGCATCCGGATGATGATTCTCGCATGAAATTGCTTGGGCACCTGTTAATTTGTAAGATTTTGACACATTCAGCTCAAATGTACACAATTGCTGATTATGGCTGTCAAATCTAAACCAAACGTTGTGCACTCAAATCTTTTGCTGTATTTAGTTTATTTTGGCATCCGGATGATGATTCTAGCATGAAATTGCTTGGGCACCTGTTAATTTTTAAGATTTTGACACATTCAGCTCAAATGTACACAATTGCTGATTATGGCTGTCAAATCTAAACCAAACGTTGTGCACTCAAATCTTTTGCTGTATTTAGTTTATTTTGGCATCCGGATGATGATTCTAGCATGAAATTGCTTGGACACCTGTTAATTTTTAAGATTTTGACACATTTAGCTCAAATGTACAATCATGCGCTGAAAACGCATTTAAAAGCAATAAAAAGGTGATTATGACTGTCAAACCTAAACCAAACGTTGTGCACTCAAATCTTTGGCTGTATTTAGTTTTATTTGGGATCCGGATGATGATTCTAGCATGAAATTGCTTGGGCACCTGTTAATTTTTAAGATTTTGACACATTCAGCTCAAATGTACACAATTGCTGATTATGGCTGTCAAATCTAAACCAAACGTTGTGGACTCAAATCTTTTGCTGTATTTAGTTTATTTTGGCATCCGGATGGTGATTCTAGCATGAAATTGCTTGGGCACCTGTTAATTTTTAAGATTTTAACACATTCAGCTCAAATGTACAATCATGCGCAAAAACGCATTTAAAGCAATAAAAAGATGATTATGGCTGTCAAACCTAAACCAAACGTTGTGCACAAAAATCTTTTGCTGTATTTAGTTTAATTTGGGATCCGGATGATTTTTCTAGCATGAAATTGCTTGGGCACCTGTTAATTTTCAAGATTTTGACACATTCAGCTCAAATGTAAACATTTGCTGATTATGGCTGTCAAATCTAAACCAAACGTTGTGCACTCAAATCTTTTGCTGTATTTAGTTTATTTTGGCATCCGGATGATGATTCTAGCATGAAATTGCTTGGGCACCTGTTAATTTTTAAGATTTTGACACATTCAGCTCAAATGTACACAATTGCTGATTATGTCTGTCAAATCTAAACCAAACGTTGTGCACTCAAATCTTTTGCTGTATTTAGTTTATTCTGGCATCCGGATGATGATTCTAGCATTAAATTGTTTGGGCACCTGTTAATTTTTAAGATTTTGACACATTCGTCTCAAATGTACACAATTGCTGATTATGGCTGTCAAATCTAAACCAAACATTGTGCAATTAAATCTTTTGCTGTATTTAGTTTATTCTGGCATCCGGATGATGATTCTTGCATGAAATTGCTTGGGCACTTGTTAATTTTTAAGATTTTGACACATTCAGCTCAAATGTACAATCATGCGCTAAAAACGCATTTGAAGCTATAAAAAGATGATTATGGCTGTCAAACATAAACCAAACGTTATGCAATCAAATCTTTTGCTGTATTTAGTTTATTCTGGCATCCGGATGATGATTCTAGCATGAAATTGTTTGGGCACCTGTTAATTTTAAAGATTTTGACACATTCAGCTCAAATGTACAGTCATGCGTAAAAACGCATATGAAGCTATAAAAAGATGATTATGGCTGTCAAACCTAAACCAAAGGTTGTGCACTAAAATCTTTTGCTGTATTTAGTTTAATTTGGGATCCGGATGATTTTTCTAGCATGAAATTGCTTGGGCACCTGTTAATTTTCAAGATTTTGACACATTCAGTTCAAATGTACACATTTGCTGATTATGGCTGTCAAATCTAAACCAAAAGTTGTGCACTCATATCTTTTGCTGTATTTAGTTTATTTTTGCATCCGGATGATGATTCTAGCATGAAATTGCTTGGGCACCTGTTAATTTTTAAGATTTTGACACATTCAGCTCAAATGTACACAATTGCTGATTACGGCTGTCAAATCTAAACCAAACGTTGTGCACTAAAATCTTTTGCTGTATTTAGTTTAATTTGGGATCCGGATGATTTTTCTAGCATGAAATTGCTTGGGCACCTGTTAATTTTCAAGATTTTGACACATTCAGCTCAAATGTACACATTTGCTGATTATGGCTGTCAAATCTAAACCAAACGTTGTGCACTCAAATCTTTTGCTGTATTTAGTTTATTTTGGCATCCGGATGATGATTCTAGCATGAAATTGCTTGGACACCTGTTAATTTTTAAGATTTTGACACATTTAGCTCAAATGTACAATCATGCGCTGAAAACGCATTTAAAAGCAATAAAAAGGTGATTATGACTGTCAAACCTAAACCAAACGTTGTGCACTCAAATCTTTGGCTGTATTTAGTTTTATTTGGGATCCGGATGATGATTCTAGCATGAAATTGCTTGGGCACCTGTTAATTTTTAAGATTTTGACACATTCAGCTCAAATGTACACAATTGCTGATTATGGCTGTCAAATCTAAACCAAACGTTGTGGACTCAAATCTTTTGCTGTATTTAGTTTATTTTGGCATCCGGATGGTGATTCTAGCATGAAATTGCTTGGGCACCTGTTAATTTTTAAGATTTTAACACATTCAGCTCAAATGTACAATCATGCGCAAAAACGCATTTAAAGCAATAAAAAGATGATTATGGCTGTCAAACCTAAACCAAACGTTGTGCACAAAAATCTTTTGCTGTATTTAGTTTAATTTGGGATCCGGATGATTTTTCTAGCATGAAATTGCTTGGGCACCTGTTAATTTTCAAGATTTTGACACATTCAGCTCAAATGTAAACATTTGCTGATTATGGCTGTCAAATCTAAACCAAAGGCTGTGCACTCAAATCTTTTGCTGTATTTAGTTTATTTTTGCATCCGGATGATGATTCTAGCATGAAATTGCTTGGGCACCTGTTAATTTTTAAGATTTTGACACATTCAGCTCAAATGTACACAATTGCTGATTATGGCTGTCAAATCTAAACCAAACGTTGTGCACTCAAATCTTTTGCTGTATTTAGTTTATTTTGGCATCCGGATGATGATTCTAGCATGAAATTGCTTGGGCACCTGTTAATTTTTAAGATTTTGACACATTTAGCTCAAATGTACAATCATGCGCTAAAAACGCATTTAAAGCAATAAAAAGCTGATTATGGCTGTCAAACCTAAACCAAACGTTGTGCACTCAAATCTTTTGCTGTATTTAGTTTATTTTGGCATCCGGATGATGATTCTCGCATGAAATTGCTTGGGCACCTGTTAATTTGTAAGATTTTGACACATTCAGCTCAAATGTACACAATTGCTGATTATGGCTGTCAAATCTAAACCAAACGTTGTGCACTCAAATCTTTTGCTGTATTTAGTTTATTTTGGCATCCGGATGATGATTCTAGCATGAAATTGCTTGGGCACCTGTTAATTTTTAAGATTTTGACACATTCAGCTCAAATGTACACAACTGCTGATTATGGCTGTCAAATCTAAACCAAACGTTGTGCACTCAAATCTTTTGCTGTATTTAGTTTATTTTGGCATCCGGATGATGATTCTCGCATGAAATTGCTTGGGCACCTGTTAATTTTTAAGATTTTGACACATTCATCTCAAATGTACACAATTGCTGAATATGGCTGTCAAATCTAAACCAACAGTTGTGCACTCAAATCTTTTGCTGTATTTAGTTTAATTTGGGATCCGGATGATGATTCTAACATGAAATTGCTTGGGCACCTGTTAATTTTTAAGATTTTGACACATTCAGTTCAAATGTACACAATTGCTGATTATGGCTGTCAAATCTAAACCAAAGGTTGTGCACTCAAATCTTTTGCTGTATTTAGTTTATTTTGGCATCCGGATGATGATTCTAGCATGAAATTGCTTGGACACCTGTTAATTTTTAAGATTTTGACACATTTAGCTCAAATGTACAATCATGCGCTGAAAACGCATTTAAAAGCAATAAAAAGGTGATTATGACTGTCAAACCTAAACCAAACGTTGTGCACTCAAATCTTTGGCTGTATTTAGTTTTATTTGGGATCCGGATGATGATTCTAGCATGAAATTGCTTGGGCACCTATTAATTTTTAAGATTTTGACACATTCAGCTCAAATGTACACAATTGCTGATTATGGCTGTCAAATCTAAACCAAACGTTGTGGACTCAAATCTTTTGCTGTATTTAGTTTATTTTGGCATCCGGATGGTGATTCTAGCATGAAATTGCTTGGGCACCTGTTAATTTTTAAGATTTTGACACATTTAGCTCAAATGTACAATCATGCGCTAAAAACGCATTTAAAGCATTAAAAAGGTGATTATGGCTGTCAAACCTAAACCAAACGTTGTGCACTCAAATCTTTTGCTGTATTTAGTTTATTTTGGCATCCGGACGATGATTCTAGCATGAAATTGCTTGGGCACCTGTTATATTTTTAAGATTTTGACACATTCAGCTCAAATGTACACAATTGCTGATTATGGCTGTCAAATCTAAACCAAACGTTGTGCACTCAAATATTTTGCTGTATTTAGTTTATTTTGGCATCCGGATGATGATTCTAGCATGAAATTGCTTGGGCACCTGTTAATTTTTAAGATTTTGACACATTTAGCTCAAATGTACAATCATGCGCTAAAAACGCATTTAAAGCAATAAAAAGGTGATTATGGCTGTCAAACTTAAACTAAACGTTGTGCACTCAAATCTTTTGCTGTATTTAGTTTTATTTGGGATCCGGATGATGATTCTAGCATGAAATTTCTTGGGCACCTGTTAATTTTTAAGATTTTGACACATTCAGCTCAAATGTACACAATTGCTGATTATGGCTGTCAAATCTAAACCAAACGTTGTGGACTCAAATCTTTTGCTGTATTTAGTTTATTTTGGCATCCGGATGATGATTCTAGCATGAAATTGCTTGGGCGACTGTTAATTTTTAAGATTTTGACACATTCAGCTCAAATGTACACAATTGCTGATTATGGCTGTCAAATCTAAACCAAAAGTTGTGCACTCATATCTCTTGCTGTATTTAGTTTAATTTGGGATCCGGACGATGATTCTAGCATGAAATTGCTTGGGCACCTGTTATATTTTTAAGATTTTGACACATTCAGCTCAAATGTACACAATTGCTGATTATGGCTGTCAAATCTAAACCAAACGTTGTGCACTCAAATCTTTTGCTGTATTTAGTTTATTTTGGCATCCGGATGATGATTCTAGCATGAAATTGCTTGGTCACCTGTTAATTTTTAAGATTTGTACACATTTAGCTCAAATGTACAATCATGCGCTAAAAACGCATTTAAAGCAATAAAAAGGTGATTATGGCTGTCAAACCTAAACCAAACGTTGTGCACTCAAATCTTTTGCTGTATTTAGTTTATTTTGGCATCCGGATGATGATTCTAGCATGAAATTGCTTGGGCACCTGTTAATTTTTAAGATTTTGACACATTCAGCTCAAATGTACACAATTGCTGATTATGGCTGTCAAATCTAAACCAAACGTTGTGCACTCAAATCTTTTGCTGTATTTAGTTTATTTTGGCATCTGGATGATGATTCTAGCATGAAATTGCTTGGGCACCTGTTAATTTTTAAGATTTTGACACATTTAGCTCAAATGTACAATCATGCGCTAAAAACGCATTTAAAGCAATAAAAAGGTGATTATGGCTGTCAAACTTAAACCAAACGTTGTGCACTCAAATCTTTTGCTGTATTTAGTTTTATTTGGGATCCGGATGATGATTCTAGCATGAAATTGCTTGGGCACCTGTTAATTTTTAAGATTTTGACACATTCAGCTCAAATGTACACAATTGCTGATTATGGCTGTCAAATCTAAACCAAACGTTGTGGACTCAAATCTTTTGCTGTATTTAGTTTATTTTGGCATCCGGATGATGATTCAAGCATGAAATTGCTTGGGCACCTGTTAATTTTTAAGATTTTGACACATTTAGCTCAAATGTACAATCATGCGCTAAAAACGCATTTAAAGCAATAAAAAGGTGATTATGGCTGTCAAACCTAAACCAAACATTGTGCACTCAAATCATTTGCTGTATTTAGTTTATTTTTGCATCCGGATGATGATTCTAGCATGAAATTTCTTGGGCACCTGTTAATTTTTAAGATTTTGACACATTCAGCTCAAATGTACACAATTGCTGATTATGGCTGTCAAATCTAAACCAAACGTTGTGCACTCAAATCTTTTGCTGTATTTAGTTTATTTTGGCATCCGGATGATGATTCTAGCATGAAATTGCTTGGGCACCTGTTAATTTTTAAGATTTTGACACATTTAGCTCAAATGTACAATCATGCGCTAAAAACGCATTTAAAGCAATAAAAAGGTGATTATGGCTGTCAAACCTAAACCAAACGTTGTGCACTCAAATCTTTTGCTGTATTTAGTTTTATTTGGGATCCGGATGATGATTCTAGCATGAAATTTCTTGGGCACCTGTTAATTTTTAAGATTTTGACACATTCAGCTCAAATGTACACAATTGCTGATTATGGCTGTCAAATCTAAACCAAACGTTGTGCACTCAAATCTTTTGCTGTATTTAGTTTATTTTGGCATCCGGATGATGATTCTAGCATGAAATTGCTTGGGCACCTGTTAATTTTTAAGATTTTGACACATTTAGCTCAAATGTACAATCATGCGCTAAAAACGCATTTAAAGCAATAAAAAGGTGATTATGGCTGTCAAACCTAAACCAAACGTTGTGCACTCAAATCTTTTGCTGTATTTAGTTTTATTTGGGATCCGGATGATGATTCTAGCATGAAATTGCTTGGGCACCTGTTAATTTTTAAGATTTTGACACATTCAGCTCAAATGTACACAATTGCTGATTACGGCTGTCAAATCTAAACCAAACGTTGTGCACTAAAATCTTTTGCTGTATTTAGTTTAATTTGGGATCCGGATGATTTTTCTAGCATGAAATTGCTTGGGCACCTGTTAATTTTCAAGATTTTGACACATTCAGCTCAAATGTACACATTTGCTGATTATGGCTGTCAAATCTAAACCAAACGTTGTGCACTCAAATCTTTTGCTGTATTTAGTTTATTTTGGCATCCGGATGATGATTCTAGCATGAAATTGCTTGGGCACCTGTTAATTTTTAAGATTTTGACACATTCATCTCAAATGTACACAATTGCTGAATATGGCTGTCAAATCTAAACCAACAGTTGTGCACTCAAATCTTTTGCTGTATTTAGTTTAATTTGGGATCCGGATGATGATTCTAACATGAAATTGCTTGGGCACCTGTTAATTTTTAAGATTTTGACACATTCAGTTCAAATGTACACAATTGCTGATTATGGCTGTCAAATCTAAACCAAAGGTTGTGCACTCAAATCTTTTGCTGTATTTAGTTTATTTTGGCATCCGGATGATGATTCTAGCATGAAATTGCTTGGACACCTGTTAATTTTTAAGATTTTGACACATTTAGCTCAAATGTACAATCATGCGCTGAAAACGCATTTAAAAGCAATAAAAAGGTGATTATGACTGTCAAACCTAAACCAAACGTTGTGCACTCAAATCTTTGGCTGTATTTAGTTTTATTTGGGATCCGGATGATGATTCTAGCATGAAATTGCTTGGGCACCTATTAATTTTTAAGATTTTGACACATTCAGCTCAAATGTACACAATTGCTGATTATGGCTGTCAAATCTAAACCAAACGTTGTGGACTCAAATCTTTTGCTGTATTTAGTTTATTTTGGCATCCGGATGGTGATTCTAGCATGAAATTGCTTGGGCACCTGTTAATTTTTAAGATTTTAACACATTCAGCTCAAATGTACAATCATGCGCAAAAACGCATTTAAAGCAATAAAAAGATGATTATGGCTGTCAAACCTAAACCAAACGTTGTGCACTAAAATCTTTTGCTGTATTTAGTTTAATTTGGGATCCGGATGATTTTTCTAGCATGAAATTGCTTGGGCACCTGTTAATTTTTAAGATTTTGACACATTCAGCTCAAATGTACACAATTGCTGATTATGGCTGTCAAATCTAAACCAAACGTTGTGCACTCAAATCTTTTGCTGTATTTAGTTTATTTTGGCATCCGGATGATGATTCTAGCATGAAATTGCTTGGGCACCTGTTAATTTTTAAGATTTTGACACATTTAGCTCAAATGTACAATCATGCGCTAAAAACGCATTTAAAGCAATAAAAAGCTGATTATGGCTGTCAAACCTAAACCAAACGTTGTGCACTCAAATCTTTTGCTGTATTTAGTTTATTTTGGCATCCGGATGATGATTCTCGCATGAAATTGCTTGGGCACCTGTTAATTTGTAAGATTTTGACACATTCAGCTCAAATGTACACAATTGCTGATTATGGCTGTCAAATCTAAACCAAACGTTGTGCACTCAAATCTTTTGCTGTATTTAGTTTATTTTGGCATCCGGATGATGATTCTAGCATGAAATTGCTTGGGCACCTGTTAATTTTTAAGATTTTGACACATTCAGCTCAAATGTACACAATTGCTGATTATGGCTGTCAAATCTAAACCAAACGTTGTGCACTCAAATCTTTTGCTGTATTTAGTTTATTTTGGCATCCGGATGATGATTCTAGCATGAAATTGCTTGGACACCTGTTAATTTTTAAGATTTTGACACATTTAGCTCAAATGTACAATCATGCGCTGAAAACGCATTTAAAAGCAATAAAAAGGTGATTATGACTGTCAAACCTAAACCAAACGTTGTGCACTCAAATCTTTGGCTGTATTTAGTTTTATTTGGGATCCGGATGATGATTCTAGCATGAAATTGCTTGGGCACCTGTTAATTTTTAAGATTTTGACACATTCAGCTCAAATGTACACAATTGCTGATTATGGCTGTCAAATCTAAACCAAACGTTGTGGACTCAAATCTTTTGCTGTATTTAGTTTATTTTGGCATCCGGATGGTGATTCTAGCATGAAATTGCTTGGGCACCTGTTAATTTTTAAGATTTTAACACATTCAGCTCAAATGTACAATCATGCGCAAAAACGCATTTAAAGCAATAAAAAGATGATTATGGCTGTCAAACCTAAACCAAACGTTGTGCACAAAAATCTTTTGCTGTATTTAGTTTAATTTGGGATCCGGATGATTTTTCTAGCATGAAATTGCTTGGGCACCTGTTAATTTTCAAGATTTTGACACATTCAGCTCAAATGTAAACATTTGCTGATTATGGCTGTCAAATCTAAACCAAAGGCTGTGCACTCAAATCTTTTGCTGTATTTAGTTTATTTTTGCATCCGGATGATGATTCTAGCATGAAATTGCTTGGGCACCTGTTAATTTTTAAAATTTTGACACATTCAGCTCAAATGTACACAATTGCTGATTATGGCTGTCAAATCTAAACCAAACGTTGTGCACTCAAATCTTTTGCTGTATTTAGTTTATTTTGGCATCCGGATGATGATTCTAGCATGAAATTGCTTGGGCACCTGTTAATTTTTAAGATTTTGACACATTTAGCTCAAATGTACAATCATGCGCTAAAAACGCATTTAAAGCAATAAAAAGCTGATTATGGCTGTCAAACCTAAACCAAACGTTGTGCACTCAAATCTTTTGCTGTATTTAGTTTATTTTGGCATCCGGATGATGATTCTCGCATGAAATTGCTTGGGCACCTGTTAATTTGTAAGATTTTGACACATTCAGCTCAAATGTACACAATTGCTGATTATGGCTGTCAAATCTAAACCAAACGTTGTGCACTCAAATCTTTTGCTGTATTTAGTTTATTTTGGCATCCGGATGATGATTCTAGCATGAAATTGCTTGGGCACCTGTTAATTTTTAAGATTTTGACACATTCAGCTCAAATGTACACAACTGCTGATTATGGCTGTCAAATCTAAACCAAACGTTGTGCACTCAAATCTTTTGCTGTATTTAGTTTATTTTGGCATCCGGATGATGATTCTCGCATGAAATTGCTTGGGCACCTGTTAATTTTTAAGATTTTGACACATTCATCTCAAATGTACACAATTGCTGAATATGGCTGTCAAATCTAAACCAACAGTTGTGCACTCAAATCTTTTGCTGTATTTAGTTTAATTTGGGATCCGGATGATGATTCTAACATGAAATTGCTTGGGCACCTGTTAATTTTTAAGATTTTGACACATTCAGCTCAAATGTACACAATTGCTGATTATGGCTGTCAAATCTAAACCAAACGTTGTGGACTCAAATCTTTTGCTGTATTTAGTTTATTTTGGCATCCGGATGATGATTCAAGCATGAAATTGCTTGGGCACCTGTTAATTTTTAAGATTTTGACACATTTAGCTCAAATGTACAATCATGCGCTAAAAACGCATTTAAAGCAATAAAAAGGTGATTATGGCTGTCAAACCTAAACCAAACATTGTGCACTCAAATCATTTGCTGTATTTAGTTTATTTTTGCATCCGGATGATGATTCTAGCATGAAATTTCTTGGGCACCTGTTAATTTTTAAGATTTTGACACATTCAGCTCAAATGTACACAATTGCTGATTATGGCTGTCAAATCTAAACCAAACGTTGTGCACTCAAATCTTTTGCTGTATTTAGTTTATTTTGGCATCCGGATGATGATTCTAGCATGAAATTGCTTGGGCACCTGTTAATTTTTAAGATTTTGACACATTTAGCTCAAATGTACAATCATGCGCTAAAAACGCATTTAAAGCAATAAAAAGGTGATTATGGCTGTCAAACCTAAACCAAACGTTGTGCACTCAAATCTTTTGCTGTATTTAGTTTTATTTGGGATCCGGATGATGATTCTAGCATGAAATTGCTTGGGCACCTGTTAATTTTTAAGATTTTGACACATTCAGCTCAAATGTACACAATTGCTGATTACGGCTGTCAAATCTAAACCAAACGTTGTGCACTAAAATCTTTTGCTGTATTTAGTTTAATTTGGGATCCGGATGATTTTTCTAGCATGAAATTGCTTGGGCACCTGTTAATTTTCAAGATTTTGACACATTCAGCTCAAATGTACACATTTGCTGATTATGGCTGTCAAATCTAAACCAAACGTTGTGCACTCAAATCTTTTGCTGTATTTAGTTTATTTTGGCATCCGGATGATGATTCTAGCATGAAATTGCTTGGGCACCTGTTAATTTTTAAGATTTTGACACATTCAGCTCAAATGTACACAATTGCTGAATATGGCTGTCAAATCTAAACCAACAGTTGTGCACTCAAATCTTTTGCTGTATTTAGTTTAATTTGGGATCCGGATGATGATTCTAACATGAAATTGCTTGGGCACCTGTTAATTTTTAAGATTTTGACACATTCAGTTCAAATGTACACAATTGCTGATTATGGCTGTCAAATCTAAACCAAAGGTTGTGCACTCAAATCTTTTGCTGTATTTAGTTTATTTTGGCATCCGGATGATGATTCTAGCATGAAATTGCTTGGACACCTGTTAATTTTTAAGATTTTGACACATTTAGCTCAAATGTACAATCATGCGCTGAAAACGCATTTAAAAGCAATAAAAAGGTGATTATGACTGTCAAACCTAAACCAAACGTTGTGCACTCAAATCTTTGGCTGTATTTAGTTTTATTTGGGATCCGGATGATGATTCTAGCATGAAATTGCTTGGGCACCTATTAATTTTTAAGATTTTGACACATTCAGCTCAAATGTACACAATTGCTGATTATGGCTGTCAAATCTAAACCAAACGTTGTGGACTCAAATCTTTTGCTGTATTTAGTTTATTTTGGCATCCGGATGGTGATTCTAGCATGAAATTGCTTGGGCACCTGTTAATTTTTAAGATTTTGACACATTTAGCTCAAATGTACAATCATGCGCTAAAAACGCATTTAAAGCATTAAAAAGGTGATTATGGCTGTCAAACCTAAACCAAACGTTGTGCACTCAAATCTTTTGCTGTATTTAGTTTATTTTGGCATCCGGACGATGATTCTAGCATGAAATTGCTTGGGCACCTGTTATATTTTTAAGATTTTGACACATTCATCTCAAATGTACACAATTGCTGAATATGGCTGTCAAACCTAAACCAAACGTTGTGCACTCAAATCTTTTGCTGTATTTAGTTTTATTTGGGATCCGGATGATGATTCTAGCATGAAATTGCTTGGGCACCTGTTAATTTTTAAGATTTTGACACATTCAGCTCAAATGTACACAATTGCTGATTACGGCTGTCAAATCTAAACCAAACGTTGTGCACTAAAATCTTTTGCTGTATTTAGTTTAATTTGGGATCCGGATGATTTTTCTAGCATGAAATTGCTTGGGCACCTGTTAATTTTCAAGATTTTGACACATTCAGCTCAAATGTACACATTTGCTGATTATGGCTGTCAAATCTAAACCAAACGTTGTGCACTCAAATCTTTTGCTGTATTTAGTTTATTTTGGCATCCGGATGATGATTCTAGCATGAAATTGCTTGGGCACCTGTTAATTTTTAAGATTTTGACACATTCATCTCAAATGTACACAATTGCTGAATATGGCTGTCAAATCTAAACCAACAGTTGTGCACTCAAATCTTTTGCTGTATTTAGTTTAATTTGGGATCCGGATGATGATTCTAACATGAAATTGCTTGGGCACCTGTTAATTTTTAAGATTTTGACACATTCAGTTCAAATGTACACAATTGCTGATTATGGCTGTCAAATCTAAACCAAAGGTTGTGCACTCAAATCTTTTGCTGTATTTAGTTTATTTTGGCATCCGGATGATGATTCTAGCATGAAATTGCTTGGACACCTGTTAATTTTTAAGATTTTGACACATTTAGCTCAAATGTACAATCATGCGCTGAAAACGCATTTAAAAGCAATAAAAAGGTGATTATGACTGTCAAACCTAAACCAAACGTTGTGCACTCAAATCTTTGGCTGTATTTAGTTTTATTTGGGATCCGGATGATGATTCTAGCATGAAATTGCTTGGGCACCTATTAATTTTTAAGATTTTGACACATTCAGCTCAAATGTACACAATTGCTGATTATGGCTGTCAAATCTAAACCAAACGTTGTGGACTCAAATCTTTTGCTGTATTTAGTTTATTTTGGCATCCGGATGGTGATTCTAGCATGAAATTGCTTGGGCACCTGTTAATTTTTAAGATTTTAACACATTCAGCTCAAATGTACAATCATGCGCAAAAACGCATTTAAAGCAATAAAAAGATGATTATGGCTGTCAAACCTAAACCAAACGTTGTGCACTAAAATCTTTTGCTGTATTTAGTTTAATTTGGGATCCGGATGATTTTTCTAGCATGAAATTGCTTGGGCACCTGTTAATTTTTAAGATTTTGACACATTCAGCTCAAATGTACACAATTGCTGATTATGGCTGTCAAATCTAAACCAAACGTTGTGCACTCAAATCTTTTGCTGTATTTAGTTTATTTTGGCATCCGGATGATGATTCTAGCATGAAATTGCTTGGGCACCTGTTAATTTTTAAGATTTTGACACATTTAGCTCAAATGTACAATCATGCGCTAAAAACGCATTTAAAGCAATAAAAAGCTGATTATGGCTGTCAAACCTAAACCAAACGTTGTGCACTCAAATCTTTTGCTGTATTTAGTTTATTTTGGCATCCGGATGATGATTCTCGCATGAAATTGCTTGGGCACCTGTTAATTTGTAAGATTTTGACACATTCAGCTCAAATGTACACAATTGCTGATTATGGCTGTCAAATCTAAACCAAACGTTGTGCACTCAAATCTTTTGCTGTATTTAGTTTATTTTGGCATCCGGATGATGATTCTAGCATGAAATTGCTTGGGCACCTGTTAATTTTTAAGATTTTGACACATTCAGCTCAAATGTACACAATTGCTGATTATGGCTGTCAAATCTAAACCAAACGTTGTGCACTCAAATCTTTTGCTGTATTTAGTTTATTTTGGCATCCGGATGATGATTCTAGCATGAAATTGCTTGGACACCTGTTAATTTTTAAGATTTTGACACATTTAGCTCAAATGTACAATCATGCGCTGAAAACGCATTTAAAAGCAATAAAAAGGTGATTATGACTGTCAAACCTAAACCAAACGTTGTGCACTCAAATCTTTGGCTGTATTTAGTTTTATTTGGGATCCGGATGATGATTCTAGCATGAAATTGCTTGGGCACCTGTTAATTTTTAAGATTTTGACACATTCAGCTCAAATGTACACAATTGCTGATTATGGCTGTCAAATCTAAACCAAACGTTGTGGACTCAAATCTTTTGCTGTATTTAGTTTATTTTGGCATCCGGATGGTGATTCTAGCATGAAATTGCTTGGGCACCTGTTAATTTTTAAGATTTTAACACATTCAGCTCAAATGTACAATCATGCGCAAAAACGCATTTAAAGCAATAAAAAGATGATTATGGCTGTCAAACCTAAACCAAACGTTGTGCACAAAAATCTTTTGCTGTATTTAGTTTAATTTGGGATCCGGATGATTTTTCTAGCATGAAATTGCTTGGGCACCTGTTAATTTTCAAGATTTTGACACATTCAGCTCAAATGTAAACATTTGCTGATTATGGCTGTCAAATCTAAACCAAAGGCTGTGCACTCAAATCTTTTGCTGTATTTAGTTTATTTTTGCATCCGGATGATGATTCTAGCATGAAATTGCTTGGGCACCTGTTAATTTTTAAGATTTTGACACATTCAGCTCAAATGTACACAATTGCTGATTATGGCTGTCAAATCTAAACCAAACGTTGTGCACTCAAATCTTTTGCTGTATTTAGTTTATTTTGGCATCCGGATGATGATTCTAGCATGAAATTGCTTGGGCACCTGTTAATTTTTAAGATTTTGACACATTTAGCTCAAATGTACAATCATGCGCTAAAAACGCATTTAAAGCAATAAAAAGCTGATTATGGCTGTCAAACCTAAACCAAACGTTGTGCACTCAAATCTTTTGCTGTATTTAGTTTATTTTGGCATCCGGATGATGATTCTCGCATGAAATTGCTTGGGCACCTGTTAATTTGTAAGATTTTGACACATTCAGCTCAAATGTACACAATTGCTGATTATGGCTGTCAAATCTAAACCAAACGTTGTGCACTCAAATCTTTTGCTGTATTTAGTTTATTTTGGCATCCGGATGATGATTCTAGCATGAAATTGCTTGGGCACCTGTTAATTTTTAAGATTTTGACACATTCAGCTCAAATGTACACAACTGCTGATTATGGCTGTCAAATCTAAACCAAACGTTGTGCACTCAAATCTTTTGCTGTATTTAGTTTATTTTGGCATCCGGATGATGATTCTCGCATGAAATTGCTTGGGCACCTGTTAATTTTTAAGATTTTGACACATTCATCTCAAATGTACACAATTGCTGAATATGGCTGTCAAATCTAAACCAACAGTTGTGCACTCAAATCTTTTGCTGTATTTAGTTTAATTTGGGATCCGGATGATGATTCTAACATGAAATTGCTTGGGCACCTGTTAATTTTTAAGATTTTGACACATTCAGCTCAAATGTACACAATTGCTGATTATGGCTGTCAAATCTAAACCAAACGTTGTGGACTCAAATCTTTTGCTGTATTTAGTTTATTTTGGCATCCGGATGATGATTCAAGCATGAAATTGCTTGGGCACCTGTTAATTTTTAAGATTTTGACACATTTAGCTCAAATGTACAATCATGCGCTAAAAACGCATTTAAAGCAATAAAAAGGTGATTATGGCTGTCAAACCTAAACCAAACATTGTGCACTCAAATCATTTGCTGTATTTAGTTTATTTTTGCATCCGGATGATGATTCTAGCATGAAATTTCTTGGGCACCTGTTAATTTTTAAGATTTTGACACATTCAGCTCAAATGTACACAATTGCTGATTATGGCTGTCAAATCTAAACCAAACGTTGTGCACTCAAATCTTTTGCTGTATTTAGTTTATTTTGGCATCCGGATGATGATTCTAGCATGAAATTGCTTGGGCACCTGTTAATTTTTAAGATTTTGACACATTTAGCTCAAATGTACAATCATGCGCTAAAAACGCATTTAAAGCAATAAAAAGGTGATTATGGCTGTCAAACCTAAACCAAACGTTGTGCACTCAAATCTTTTGCTGTATTTAGTTTTATTTGGGATCCGGATGATGATTCTAGCATGAAATTGCTTGGGCACCTGTTAATTTTTAAGATTTTGACACATTCAGCTCAAATGTACACAATTGCTGATTACGGCTGTCAAATCTAAACCAAACGTTGTGCACTAAAATCTTTTGCTGTATTTAGTTTAATTTGGGATCCGGATGATTTTTCTAGCATGAAATTGCTTGGGCACCTGTTAATTTTCAAGATTTTGACACATTCAGCTCAAATGTACACATTTGCTGATTATGGCTGTCAAATCTAAACCAAACGTTGTGCACTCAAATCTTTTGCTGTATTTAGTTTATTTTGGCATCCGGATGATGATTCTAGCATGAAATTGCTTGGGCACCTGTTAATTTTTAAGATTTTGACACATTCAGCTCAAATGTACACAATTGCTGAATATGGCTGTCAAATCTAAACCAACAGTTGTGCACTCAAATCTTTTGCTGTATTTAGTTTAATTTGGGATCCGGATGATGATTCTAACATGAAATTGCTTGGGCACCTGTTAATTTTTAAGATTTTGACACATTCAGTTCAAATGTACACAATTGCTGATTATGGCTGTCAAATCTAAACCAAAGGTTGTGCACTCAAATCTTTTGCTGTATTTAGTTTATTTTGGCATCCGGATGATGATTCTAGCATGAAATTGCTTGGACACCTGTTAATTTTTAAGATTTTGACACATTTAGCTCAAATGTACAATCATGCGCTGAAAACGCATTTAAAAGCAATAAAAAGGTGATTATGACTGTCAAACCTAAACCAAACGTTGTGCACTCAAATCTTTGGCTGTATTTAGTTTTATTTGGGATCCGGATGATGATTCTAGCATGAAATTGCTTGGGCACCTATTAATTTTTAAGATTTTGACACATTCAGCTCAAATGTACACAATTGCTGATTATGGCTGTCAAATCTAAACCAAACGTTGTGGACTCAAATCTTTTGCTGTATTTAGTTTATTTTGGCATCCGGATGGTGATTCTAGCATGAAATTGCTTGGGCACCTGTTAATTTTTAAGATTTTGACACATTTAGCTCAAATGTACAATCATGCGCTAAAAACGCATTTAAAGCATTAAAAAGGTGATTATGGCTGTCAAACCTAAACCAAACGTTGTGCACTCAAATCTTTTGCTGTATTTAGTTTATTTTGGCATCCGGACGATGATTCTAGCATGAAATTGCTTGGGCACCTGTTATATTTTTAAGATTTTGACACATTCATCTCAAATGTACACAATTGCTGAATATGGCTGTCAAATCTAAACCAACAGTTGTGCACTCAAATCTTTTGCTGTATTTAGTTTAATTTGGGATCCGGATGATGATTCTAACATGAAATTGCTTGGGCACCTGTTAATTTTTAAGATTTTGACACATTCAGTTCAAATGTACACAATTGCTGATTATGGCTGTCAAATCTAAACCAAAGGTTGTGCACTCAAATCTTTTGCTGTATTTAGTTTATTTTGGCATCCGGATGATGATTCTAGCATGAAATTGCTTGGACACCTGTTAATTTTTAAGATTTTGACACATTTAGCTCAAATGTACAATCATGCGCTGAAAACGCATTTAAAAGCAATAAAAAGGTGATTATGACTGTCAAACCTAAACCAAACGTTGTGCACTCAAATCTTTGGCTGTATTTAGTTTTATTTGGGATCCGGATGATGATTCTAGCATGAAATTGCTTGGGCACCTATTAATTTTTAAGATTTTGACACATTCAGCTCAAATGTACACAATTGCTGATTATGGCTGTCAAATCTAAACCAAACGTTGTGGACTCAAATCTTTTGCTGTATTTAGTTTATTTTGGCATCCGGATGGTGATTCTAGCATGAAATTGCTTGGGCACCTGTTAATTTTTAAGATTTTGACACATTTAGCTCAAATGTACAATCATGCGCTAAAAACGCATTTAAAGCATTAAAAAGGTGATTATGGCTGTCAAACCTAAACCAAACGTTGTGCACTCAAATCTTTTGCTGTATTTAGTTTATTTTGGCATCCGGACGATGATTCTAGCATGAAATTGCTTGGGCACCTGTTATATTTTTAAGATTTTGACACATTCAGCTCAAATGTACACAATTGCTGATTATGGCTGTCAAATCTAAACCAAACGTTGTGCACTCAAATATTTTGCTGTATTTAGTTTATTTTGGCATCCGGATGATGATTCTAGCATGAAATTGCTTGGGCACCTGTTAATTTTTAAGATTTTGACACATTTAGCTCAAATGTACAATCATGCGCTAAAAACGCATTTAAAGCAATAAAAAGGTGATTATGGCTGTCAAACTTAAACTAAACGTTGTGCACTCAAATCTT